>NC_140248.1:1883700-2147736 GCF_949987555.1 Borostomias antarcticus | reverse complement strand
TCTCAATACCCCCTCCATCTCAATACCCCCCCATCTCAATACCCCCCCATCTCAATACCCCCCCATCTCAATACCCCTCCATCTCAATACCCCCTCCATCTCAATACCCCCCCATCTCAATACCCCCCCATCTCAATACCTCCCCATCTCAATACCTCCCCATCTCAATACCTCCCCATCTCAATACCCCCATCTCAATACCCCCTTCGTCTCAATACCCCCCATCTCAATAAACCCCCATCTCAATAACCCCCTCCATCTCAATACCTCCCCATCTCAATACCCCCTCCATCTCAATACCCCCTCCATCTCAATTACCCCCCATCTCAATTACCCCCCATCTCAATACCCCCTCCATCTCAATACCCCCTCCATCTCAGTACCACCCCATCTCAATACCCCCTCCATCTCAGTACCACCCCATCTCAATACCCCCCCATCTCAATACCTCCTCATCTCAATACCCCCCCCATCTCAATACCTCCCCATCTCAATACCCCCTTCATCTCAATCCCCCCCATCTCAATACCTCCCCATCTCAATACCTCCCCATCTCAATACCCCTCCATCTCAATACCTCCCTATCTCAATACCCCCCATCTCAATACCTCCCCATCTCAATACCCCCTCCATCTCAATACCCCCCCATCTCAATACCTCCCCATCCCCATCTCAATACCCCCCATCTCAATACCTCCCCATCTCAATACCCCCTTCATCTCAATCCCCCCATCTCAATACCTCCCCATCTCAATACCTCCCCATCTCAATACCTCCCCATCTCAATACCCCCTCCATCTCAATACCCCCCATCTCAATACCTCCCCATCTCAATACTCACTCCATCTCAATACCTCCCTATCTCAATACCCCCTCATCTCAATACCCCCTCCATCTCAATACCTCCCCATCTCAATACCCCTCCATCTCAATACCCCTCCATCTCAATACCTCCCCATCTCAATACCCCCTCCATGTCAATACCTCCCCATCTCAATACCCCCATCTCAATACCCCCTCCATCTCAATACCCCCTCCATCTCAATACCCCCATCTCAATACCTCCCTATCTCAATACCTCCCCATCTCAATACCCCTCCATCTCAATACCTCCCTATCTCAATACCTCCCCATCTCAATACCTCCCCATCTCAATACCTCCCCATCTCAATACCCCTCCATCTCAATACCTCCCCATCTCAATACCCCCTCCATCTCAATACCCCCCCATCTCAATACCTCCCATCTCAATACCCCTCCATCTCAATACCTCCCTATCTCAATACCCCTCCATCTATTGGGGGGGTATTGAGATGAAGGGGGTATTGAGATGGGGAGGTATTGACCTCCCCATCTCAATACCCCCTTCATCTCAATACCCCCCCCCATCTCAATAACCCCTTTCCATCTCAATACCTCCCCATCTCAATACCTCCCCATCTCAATAAACCCCCATCTCAATACCCCCTCCATCTCAATACCCCTCCATCTCAATACCCCTCCATCTCAATATCCCCTCCATCTCAGTACCCCCCCCATCTCAATAGCTCCCATCTCAATACCCCTCCATCTCAATACCTCCCCATCTCAATACCTCCCCATCTCAAAACCCCCCCTCACCTGCACCTCACACACTCCTCCTCAAAGGGCTGGCTTGTAGAAGAGACCAGCATTGGTAACTCTATCTTCCTGATGCGCTAGAAGCCTTGCATGACTCAGCCCTTCCACATTTGAACAATACTGTCAAACAGCATTTCAGTATTTCAATCTGTATCCTCCTTTCGTTCAATATTGCATTTGGTGTGTAAATGAACAATGAAGCAGCTCAAATCAGTCTAACCTAGTGTTCGACCCCTGACCCCCACATGTGTCCAGCCTGTCCTCTCATAATGATGTCCCTCCTCCCCGCGTCTCTAGGACTGTCTCATCTGTATGGACCGGCTGTCCTGTCCCTCAGGGTATGACGGGGCATCTGACGGGGGGGCCCGGTCCATCCCACCCAGCGCTGTGGGGAAGTTCACTAAGTGTGGACACGCCCTCCACATGCTCTGCATGCTGGCCATGTACAACAACGGAACCAAGGTACTGCACAGCCACCGGCTCGGCTGACTACTGGACCTGCTTGTTTTTTTGAACATTTATTAAAACAGGTTCCTTGACAAATTCACACACAGCTTTATGTACAAAAGTATTGGCATGTGAAAACTGAATGGATATTTTACAATAACATCTGGCATTAACAAAAGATCTAAGACCGTATACATCACACCAGACTACACCTCACAGATTCTTACAGTCTGGTCACTACATGCTTGTTTTTGATAATTGCGCCGTTGTGCTTCTGATTTCTAGGAAACATCTCATTCCATAAACCTGGAACTTGATCAGCAGTTTTATTAATTTGTATTTTTAACCATGATTCAAGGAAATTGATGACAGCAATTTAGATAAGCTTAGGCCTGCTGGGGGGAGAGAGATGGATTGTGGGTGATGTAGTTTCTGTGTGGTCCAGGATGGCAGCCTCCAGTGCCCCTCCTGCAAGACAATCTACGGGGAGAAGACGGGGACTCAGCCCAAGGGCAAGATGGAGATCTACAGCATCTCCCAGTCACTCCCCGGACACCCCAGCTGTGGTACCATCCAGATCATCTACAGCATCCCCCCCGGGACGCAGGTACACTCCCCCTACCGTACCCCCTTCCCTACCCCCTACCCTACCCCCTACCCTACCCCCTCCACTACCCCCTACCGTACCCCCTACCCTACCCCCTACCCTACCCCCTACCCTACCCCCTCCACTACCCCCTACCGTACCCCCTTCCCTACTCCCTACCCGCTACCCCCTACCCTACCCCCTCCACTACCCCCTACCCTACCCCCTCCACTACCCCCTACCGTACCCCCTACCCTACCCCCTACCCTACCCCCTCCACTACCCCCTACCCTACCCCCTACCCTACCCCCTCCACTACCCCCTACCGTACCCCCTTCCCTACCCCCTACCCTACCCCCTACCCTACCCCCTCCACTACCCCCTACCCTACCCCCTACCCTACCCCCTCCACTACCCCCTCCACTACCCCCTACCGTACCCCCTTCCCTACCCCCTACCCTACCCCCTCCACTACCCCCTACCGTACCCCCTACCCTACCCCCTCCACTACCCCCTCCACTACCCCCTACCCTACCCCCTACCCTACCCCCTACCGTACCCCCTTCCCTACCCCCTACCCTACCCCCTCCACTACCCCCTACCGTACCCCCTACCCTACCCCCTCCACTACCCCCTCCACTACCCCCTACCCTACCCCCTCCACTACCCCCTACCCTACCCCCTACCCTACCCCCTCCACTACCCCCTACCCCCTCCACTACCCCCTACCGTACCCCCTACCCTACCCCCTCCACTACCCCCTACCCTACCCCCTCCACTACCCCCTACCCTACCCCCTCCACTACCCCCTCCACTACCCCCTACCCTACCCCCTCCACTACCCCCTACCGTACCCCCTACCCTACCCCCTCCACTACCCCCTACCGTACCCCCTACACTACCCCCTACCCTACCCCCTCCACTACCCCCTACCCTACCCCCTCCACTACCCCCTACCCTACCCCCTACCGTACCCCCTACCCTACCCCCTCCACTACCCCCTCCACTACCCCCTACCCTACCCCCTACCCTACCCCCTCCACTACCCCCTACCCTACCCCCTACCCTACCCCCTACCCTACCCCCTCCACTACCCCCTACCCTACCCCCTCCACTACCCCCTCCACTACCCCCTACCGTACCCCCTACCCTACCCCCTCCACTACCCCCTACCCTACCCCCTACTCTACCCCCTCCACTACACCCTACCCCCTCCACTACCCCCTACCCTACCCCCTCCACTACCCCCTACCCTACCCCCTCCACTACCCCCTACCCTACCCACTACCCTACCCCCCTACCCCCTACCCTACCCCCTCCACTACCCCCTACCGTACCCCCTACCCTACCCCCTACCCTACCCCCTCCACTACCCTACCCACTACCCTACCCCCTACCCTACCCCCTCCACTACCCCCTACCCTACCCCCTACCCTACCCCCTCCACTACCCCCTACCCTACCCCCTACCCTACCCCCTCCACTACCCCCTACCCTACCCCCTACCCTACCCCCTCCACTACCCCCTACCGTACCCCCTACCCTACCCCCTCCACTACCCCCTACCCTACCCCCTCCACTACCCCCTACCGTACCCCCTACCCTACCCCCTACCCCCTACCCTACCCCCTCCACTACCCCCTACCCTACCCCCTCCACTACCCCCTACCGTACCCCCTACCCTACCCCCTACCCTACCCCCTCCACTACCCCCTACCCTACCCCCTCCACTACCCCCTACCGTACCCCCTACCCTACCCCCTCCACTACCCCCTACCCTACCCCCTCCACTACCCCCTACCCTACCCACTACCCTACCCCCTACCCTACCCCCTCCACTACCCCCTACCGTACCCCCTACCCTACCCCCTCCACTACCCTACCCCCTACCCTACCCCCTCCACTACCCCCTACCCTACCCCCTACCCTACCCCCTCCACTACCCCCTACCCTACCCCCTACCCTACCCCCTCCACTACCCCCTACCCTACCCCCTACCCTACCCCCTCCACTACCCCCTACCCTACCCCCTACCCTACCCCCTCCACTACCCCCTACCGTACCCCCTACCCTACCCCCTCCACTACCCCCTACCCTACCCCCTCCACTACCCCCTACCGTACCCCCTACCCTACCCCCTACCCCCTACCCTACCCCCTCCACTACCCCCTACCCTACCCCCTACCCCCTACCCTACCCCCTCCACTACCCCCTACCCTACCCCCACCACTACCCCCTACCGTACCCCCTACCCTACCCCCTCCACTACCCCCTACCGTACCCCCTACCCTACCCCCTCCACTACCCCCTCCACTACCCCCCTACCCTACCCCCTACCGTACCCCCTACCCTACCCCCTACCCTACCCCTCCACTACCCCCACCACTACCCCCTACCCTACCCCCTACCGTACCCCCTACCCTACCCCCTACCCTACCCCCTCCACTACCCCCACCACTACCCCCTACCCTACCCCCTACCCTACCCCCTCCACTACCCCCACCACTACCCCCTACCCTACCCCCTCCACTACCCCCTACCCTACCCCCTACCGTACCCCCTACCCTACCCCCTACCCTACCCCCTCCACTACCCCCACCACTACCCCCTACCCTACCCCCTACCCTACCCCCTCCACTACCCCCTACCCTACCCCCTACCCTACCCCCTCCACTACCCCCACCACTACCCCCTACCCTACCCCCTCCACTACCCCCACCACTACCCCCTACCCTACCCCCTCCACTACCCCCTACCGTACCCCCTACCCCCTACCCTACCCCCTCCACTACCCCCACCACTACCCCCTACCCTACCCCCTCCACTACCCCCACCACTACCCCCTACCCTACCCCCTCCACTACCCCCTACACTACCCCCTACCGTACCCCCACCACTACCCCCTACACTGCCCCCACCACTACCCCCTACCCTACCCCCTCCACTACCCCCACCCCCTACCCTACCCCCTACCCTACCCCCTCCACTACCCCCTACCCTACCCCCTCCACTACCCCCTACCGTACCCCCTACACTGCCCCCTCCACTACCCGCTACACTGCCCCCACCACTACCCCCTCCACTACCCCCACCACTACCCCCTACACTACCCCCTCCACTACCCCCTCCACTACCCCCTCCACTACCCCCTCCACTACCCCCTCCACTACCCCCTACACTGCCCCCTACACTGCCCCCACCACTACCCCCTACCCTACCCCCTACCCCCTCCACTACCCCCTACCCTACCCCCTACCGTACCCCCTACCCTACCCCCTACCCTACCCCCTCCACTACCCCCTACCCTACCCCCTACCCTACCCCCTCCACTACCCCCACCCCTACCCTACCCCCTACCCTACCCCCTACCCTACCCCCTCCACTACCCCCTACCCTACCCCCTACCCTACCCCCTACCCTACCCCCTCCACTACCCCCTCCACTACCCCCTCCACTACCCCCTCCACTACCCCCTACCCTACCCCCTACCCTACCCTACCCCCTCCACTACCCCCTACCCTACCCCCTCCACTACCCCCTACACTACCCCCTCCACTACCCCCTACCCTACCCCCTACCCTACCCCCTCCACTACCCCCTCCACTACCCCCTACACTACCCCCTACACTACCCCCTACACTGCCCCCACCACTACCCCCTACCCTACCCCCTCCACTACCCCCTACACTACCCCCTACCGTACCCCCTACACTACCCCCTCCACTACCCCCTCCACTACCCCCACCACTACCCCCTACACTGCCCCCTACCCTACCCCCTACCCTACCCCCCACACTGCCCCCTCCACTACCCCCTCCACTACCCCCTCCACTACCCCCTCCACTACCCCCTCCACTGCCCCCTACACTGCCCCCTACACTGCCCCCTACACTGCCCCCTACACTACCCCCACCCCCTACCCTACCCCCTCCACTACCCCCTCCACTACCCCCTACCCTACCCCCTCCACTACCCCCTCCACTACCCCCTACCGTACCCCCTACACTTCCCCCTCCACTACCCCCACCACTACCCCCTACACTGCCCCCTACCCTACCCCCACCACTACCCCCTACCCTACCCCCTCCACTACCCCCTACCCTACCCCCTACCCTACCCCCTCCACTACCCCCACCACTACCCCCTACCCTACCCCCTACACTACCCCCTACCGTACCCCCTACACTACCCCCTACACTACCCCCACCACTACCCCCTCCACTACCCCCTACACTGCCCCCTCCACTACCCCCTACACTGCCCCCTACACTGCCCCCTACACTGCCCCCTACACTGCCCCCTACACTGCCCCCTCCACTACCCCCTCCACTACCCCCTCCACTACCCCCTACACTACCCCCTCCACTACCCCCTACCCTACCCCCTACCCTACCCCCTCCACTACCCCCTACACTACCCCCTCCACTACCCCCTACACTACCCCCTACACTGCCCCCTACACTGCCCCCTACATGCCCCCACCACTACCCCCTCCACTACCCCCTACACTGCCCCCTACATGCCCCCACCACTACCCCCTCCACTACCCCCTCCACTGCCCCCTACACTGCCCCCTACACTGCCCCCTACACTACCCCCTCCACTACCCCCTACCCTACCCCCTCCACTACCCCCTACCCTACCCCCTACACTGCCCCCTACACTACCCCCTCCACTACCCCCTCCACTACCCCCTCCACTACCCCCTCCACTACCCCCTCCACTACCCCCTCCACTACCCCCTCCACTACCCCCTACACTACCCCCTACCCTACCCCCTTCACTCCCCCCGCCTGGCTGTTACAACTACCCCCTCCACTCCCCCCTCCTGGCTGTTACAACTACCACCACCACCCCCCACCCCCCCTGGCTGTTACAACTACCCCCTCCACTACCCCCTCCTGGCTGCTAGAGCTACCCCCTCCACTGCCCCCTCCTGGCTGTTACATGTCACTGACTCTCCTCCACTGCTACTGACTGTTAATGAGCAGGCGAGCACCTTGCATGGCAGCTGCCTCCTCTGGTGTGTAAGTGGGTGAATGAGCGAGGTCATTGTGAGATGCTCTGGATACAACCTCTATATAAGTGCACTCCATTTAGCATTTATCCCCCGTCTCCCTCTCTCCCTCTCTCCCTCTCTCTCTCTCTCCCCCTCTCTGTCTCTCTCTCTGCCTCTCTCTCTCTCTCTGTCTCTCTCTCTCTCTGTCTCTCTCTCCCTCTCTCTCTCTCTCTCTCTGTCTCTCTCTGTCTCTCTGCCTCTGTCTCTCTGCCTCCCTCTCTCTCCCCCTCTCTCTCTCTCTCTCTCTCTCTCTCTCTCTCTCTCTCTCCCCCCCCCAGGGTCCAGAGCACCCTAACCCCGGTCAGCCGTACAGTTGCAGAGGCTTCCCTCGCTTCTGCTTCCTCCCGGACAACGACAAGGGCAGGAAGGTAAACCTGACGATGTAGGAACAGCGCCTGGCAGGAAGTAGTGGGTTAGGAACAGCGCCTGGCAGGAAGTAGTGGGTTCAAGGAGGAAGACAATAGGAGCTATGTATTAAGCATTAAGACAATTTACACTTTTGAGTCTGTTCAGTGAAGTCATTTAACTTAAATCTGTTCAGGGGTAGTTTATAGTCGTATTAATCAACCACCTCCTCCCTCTCCTTCTCCCCTTCCTCCTCCTCCTCCCCTTCCTCTTCCTCCCCTTCCCCCTCCTCCTCCCCTCCTTCCTCCTCCCCTCCCTTCCTCTCTTCTCTCTCTCTCCCCTCCCTCCCTCTCTCCCCTCTCTCCCCTTCCTTCCTCTCTTCTCTCTCTCTCTCTCCCCTCCCTCTCTTCTCCCTCTCTCCCCCTCCCTTCTGCTCAGGTGCTGGAGCTGTTGAAGGTGGCGTGGACGCGCCGTCTGATCTTCACCGTGGGAACGTCCAGCACCACGGGCGAGCCGGACACCGTGGTCTGGAACGAGATCCACCACAAGACGGAGATGATGTCCAACGTGTCGGGCCACGGCTACCCTGACCCCAACTACCTGGACAACGTCCTGTCTGAACTGGCCTCGCAAGGCGTGACCGACGACTCTCTCAGCAAACAGCCCGGCCCGAACCACGCACCACCAAACTCCGGAGTCTAGACACATCCCTCCTATATTCACATATTATAATCCATATATGGCTCAGTATGTTTCCTATATGAATCATGTATGACCATATATGTAATAACTTGATAAGGGATAAACCAACTATTCACATGCTCTCTCAGGGGTGTGATTTCATTCCGTTCTATGGTCTCATTGAGTTTTGGGTGCATGCCGGATGCATCTTTAGGTCTTGCTGTTAGCAGGAATGTAGAGGTGGAAGAGGAAGGTGAGTATATTAGTGGTAGATGCTGGTGAAATACTCTCAACTGCACACCATTCGCAGTGAACACTTCACAATTTAACGTGTGAACTCTCTTTACATGGGTGTCAACCTTACTACATCCCTGCTTATTAGGTATCCAATGCAAAGTCAGTGTATGTTAGCCAAGGTGCAGTATGTTGATACTGTGAATACAGATGATGTAGTGTTTTTTCTCCAGGCGTAATATACTGCACCTCTACCAGCCCTCGGTTTAGTAATTTCAATCCTTAGGAAAAAGTTGTGTGTTTTCTTTGGAAGAAGCGTGATGACCTGTAGCCCTTTGGGCCCGCGCCATGAGAACGGCAGCTCGCGTGGGGAACATGCACGCGTCTGTAGCACTTTAGTTTTTACAGTGCATTGATTGAATTAACAAGTATGGCAATTATCTGTGGTTGATGTGGTTGAAATTGGTAATTTATGCAAATTAAGAAGTGTGATAGTTTTAAAGCAATGCTTACACAAGGACACATTAAAAATATAAATAAATTTGTACCTGCTTGATGGAGCACAGTGGAGATATGTTTAGTTAAACACTAAAAAAAATACAGAAATGTTTCCATCAATGCCAGTCTATGTAAGGACTATGCTAAGAGATTGCTCTTTGGCTCTTCAGCCTTGAGTTGTACATGATTAAACTTTTAAAAATAATTAATCTGAATGGATCATAAAATATTTGTAATCATAAATTGAGATGAGTTGCTCTCTGTCATTTTAATTGGCATCAAGTCATTCTCATTTCAGATAAAACTTAATTTCTTGCTTCCGTTTTTGGTTCCATCTTTGTTTCTTGCCATGTCAGAGACTGGGATATTAGTACAGCTGCTTGGCTCTTTTGCCCAATAAAATAATATTCACCAAGAGTGACAAGTGACACTACAGGTTGAATGACTTACTTAAACGAAAAGGTCAACAGATCCTAGCCAGTGAATCCAGCCTAGGTTGACTGTGTTGCTGAACACATCCACTTCTGCCCGTTTAACACAGTAGACCCACGTTATCTGAGTATTCAGGTGTATGCAAGCATATGAAAATGTTCTCTGCAATAAAGAACTGTTGATAAAGGACCCTCTCTCTCTGTCTCCCACTTTGTTACAGAACAGATGTCTTAAAAAAACGTGTTATTATTATGTATTATTAGGTTATGTATTATGACTGCATATATCAATGAAGACGCACCGAGACCATCAACGTTTGACTCCTTTAGTGAAGGGAATTAATACATCCATGAGGGAAACTCACATTTCTACCACAATAATCTATGTTCTAATGATGACTCCTATAATGGTGCGTGCTCTTCTACATGGGAGAGACATTCATATTGACCAATATAACTCGGGGCGCATGGAAAGTCAAAATGTTCCTAAGACACCTCTCTCTCACTGAGAAAAGCGTTCTTCAGGCATGGAAACACAAGAGGTGAAAAGGTGAATAAAAGCATTTCTACCACAATAATCTATGTTCTAATGATGACTCCTATAATGGTGCGTGCTCTTCTACATGGGAGAGACATTCATATTGACCAAAATAACTCGGGGCGCATGGAAAGTCAAAATGTTCCTAAGACACCTCTCTCACTGAGAAAAGCGTTTTTCTGGCATGGAACACAAGAGGTGAAAAGGTGAATAAAAGCAATTCTACCACAATAATCTATGTTCTAATGATGACTCCTATAATGGTGCGTGCTCTTCTACATGGGAGAGACATTCATATTGGCCAATATAACTCGGGGCGCATGGAAAGTCAAAATGTTCCTAAGACACCTCTCTCTCACTGAGAAAAGCGTTTTTCAGGCATGGAACACAAGAGGTGAAAAGGTGAATAAAAGCAATTCTACCACAATAATCTATGTTCTAATGATGACTCCTATAATGGTGCGTGCTCTTCTACATGGGAGAGACATTCATATTGACCAATATAACTCGGGGCGCATGGAAAGTCAAAATGTTCCTAAGACACCTCTCTCTCACTGAGAAAAGCGTTCTTCAGGCATGGAAACACAAGAGGTGAAAAGGTGAATAAAAGCATTTCTACCACAATAATCTATGTTCTAATGATGACTCCTATAATGGTGCGTGCTCTTCTACATGGGAGAGACATTCATATTGACCAATATAACTCGGGGCGCATGGAAAGTCAAAATGTTCCTAAGACACCTCTCTCTCACTGAGAAAAGCGTTCTTCAGGCATGGAAACACAAGAGGTGAAAAGGTGAATAAAAGCATTTCTACCACAATAATCTATGTTCTAATGATGACTCCTATAATGGTGCGTGCTCTTCTACATGGGAGAGACATTCATATTGACCAAAATAACTCGGGGCGCATGGAAAGTCAAAATGTTCCTAAGACACCTCTCTCACTGAGAAAAGCGTTTTTCTGGCATGGAACACAAGAGGTGAAAAGGTGAATAAAAGCAATTCTACCACAATAATCTATGTTCTAATGATGACTCCTATAATGGTGCGTGCTCTTCTACATGGGAGAGACATTCATATTGACCAATATAACTCGGGGCGCATGGAAAGTCAAAATGTTCCTAAGACACCTCTCTCTCACTGAGAAAAGCGTTCTTCAGGCATGGAAACACAAGAGGTGAAAAGGTGAATAAAAGCATTTCTACCACAATAATCTATGTTCTAATGATGACACCTATAATGGTGCGTGCTCTTCTACATGGGAGAGACATTCATATTGACCAATATATCTCGGGGCGCATGGAAAGTCAAAATGTTCCTAAGACACCTCTCTCTCACTGAGAAAAGCGTTCTTCAGGCATGGAAACACAAGAGGTGAAAAGGTGAATAAAAGCATTTCTACCACAATAATCTATGTTCTAATGATGACACCTATAATGGTGCGTGCTCTTCTACATGGGAGAGACATTCATATTGACCAATATAACTCGGGGCGCATGGAAAGTCAAAATGTTCCTAAGACACCTCTCTCTCACTGAGAAAAGCATTCTTCAGGCATGGAAACACAAGAGGTGAAAAGGTGAATAAAAGCATTTCTACCACAATAATCTATGTTCTAATGATGACACCTATAATGGTGCGTGCTCTTCTACATGGGAGAGACATTCATATTGACCAATATATCTCGGGGCGCATGGAAAGTCAAAATGTTCCTAAGACACCTCTCTCTCACTGAGAAAAGCGTTCTTCAGGCATGGAAACACAAGAGGTGAAAAGGTGAATAAAAGCATTTCTACCACAATAATCTATGTTCTAATGATGACTCCTATAATGGTGCGTGCTCTTCTACATGGTAGAGACATTCATATTGACCAATATAACTCGGGGCGCATGGAAAGTCAAAATGTTCCTAAGACACCTCTCTCTCACTGAGAAAAGCGTTCTTCAGGCATGGAAACACAAGAGGTGAAAAGGTGAATAAAAGCATTTCTACCACAATAATCTATGTTCTAATGATGACTCCTATAATGGTGCGTGCTCTTCTACATGGGAGAGACATTCATATTGACCAAAATAACTCGGGGCGCATGGAAAGTCAAAATGTTCCTAAGACACCTCTCTCTCACTGAGAAAAGCGTTCTTCAGGCATGGAAACACAAGAGGTGAAAAGGTGAATAAAAGCATTTCTACCACTAATAATCTATGTTCTAATGATGACTCCTATAATGGTGCGTGCTCTTCTACATGGGAGAGACATTCATATTGACCAATATAACTCGGGGCGCATGGAAAGTCAAAATGTTCCTAAGACACCTCTCTCTCACTGAGAAAAGCGTTCTTCAGGCATGGAAACACAAGAGGTGAAAAGGTGAATAAAAGCATTTCTACCACAATAATCTATGTTCTAATGATGACTCCTATAATGGTGCGTGCTCTTCTACATGGTAGAGACATTCATATTGACCAATATAACTCGGGGCGCATGGAAAGTCAAAATGTTCCTAAGACACCTCTCTCTCACTGAGAAAAGCGTTCTTCAGGCATGGAAACACAAGAGGTGAAAAGGTGAATAAAAGCATTTCTACCACAATAATCTATGTTCTAATGATGACTCCTATAATGGTGCGTGCTCTTCTACATGGGAGAGACATTCATATTGACCAAAATAACTCGGGGCGCATGGAAAGTCAAAATGTTCCTAAGACACCTCTCTCTCACTGAGAAAAGCGTTCTTCAGGCATGGAAACACAAGAGGTGAAAAGGTGAATAAAAGCATTTCTACCACTAATAATCTATGTTCTAATGATGACTCCTATAATGGTGCGTGCTCTTCTACATGGGAGAGACATTCATATTGACCAATATAACTCGGGGCGCATGGAAAGTCAAAATGTTCCTAAGACACCTCTCTCTCACTGAGAAAAGCGTTCTTCAGGCATGGAAACACAAGAGGTGAAAAGGTGAATAAAAGCATTTCTACCACAATAATCTATGTTCTAATGATGACTCCTATAATGGTGCGTGCTCTTCTACATGGGAGAGACATTCATATTGACCAATATAACTCGGGGAGCATGGAAAGTCAAAATGTTCCTAAGACACCTCTCTCTCACTGAGAAAAGCGTTCTTCAGGCATGGAAACACAAGAGGTGAAAAGGTGAATAAAAGCATTTCTACCACAATAATCTATGTTCTAATGATGACTCCTATAATGGTGCGTGCTCTTCTACATGGGAGAGACATTCATATTGACCAAAATAACTCGGGGCGCATGGAAAGTCAAAATGTTCCTAAGACACCTCTCTCTCACTGAGAAAAGCGTTCTTCAGGCATGGAAACACAAGAGGTGAAAAGGTGAATAAAAGCATTTCTACCACAATAATCTATGTTCTAATGATGACTCCTATAATGGTGCGTGCTCTTCTACATGGGAGAGACATTCATATTGACCAAAATAACTCGGGGCGCATGGAAAGTCAAAATGTTCCTAAGACACCTCTCTCTCACTGAGAAAAGCGTTTTTCAGGCATGGAACACAAGAGGTGAAAAGGTGAATAAAAGCAATTCTACCACAATAATCTATGTTCTAATGATGACTCCTATAATGGTGCGTGCTCTTCTACATGGGAGAGACATTCATATTGACCAATATAACTCGGGGCGCATGGAAAGTCAAAATGTTCCTAAGACACCTCTCTCTCACTGAGAAAAGCGTTCTTCAGGCATGGAAACACAAGAGGTGAAAAGGTGAATAAAAGCATTTCTACCACAATAATCTATGTTCTAATGATGACTCCTATAATGGTGCGTGCTCTTCTACATGGGAGAGACATTCATATTGACCAAAATAACTCGGGGCGCATGGAAAGTCAAAATGTTCCTAAGACACCTCTCTCTCACTGAGAAAAGCGTTCTTCAGGCATGGAAACACAAGAGGTGAAAAGGTGAATAAAAGCATTTCTACCACAATAATCTATGTTCTAATGATGACTCCTATAATGGTGCGTGCTCTTCTACATGGGAGAGACATTCATATTGACCAAAATAACTCGGGGCGCATGGAAAGTCAAAATGTTCCTAAGACACCTCTCTCTCACTGAGAAAAGCGTTTTTCTGGCATGGAACACAAGAGGTGAAAAGGTGAATAAAAGCAATTCTACCACAATAATCTATGTTCTAATGATGACTCCTATAATGGTGCGTGCTCTTCTACATGGGAGAGACATTCATATTGACCAATATAACTCGGGGCGCATGGAAAGTCAAAATGTTCCTAAGACACCTCTCTCTCACTGAGAAAAGCGTTCTTCAGGCATGGAAACACAAGAGGTGAAAAGGTGAATAAAAGCATTTCTACCACAATAATCTATGTTCTAATGATGACTCCTATAATGGTGCGTGCTCTTCTACATGGGAGAGACATTCATATTGACCAAAATAACTCGGGGCGCATGGAAAGTCAAAATGTTCCTAAGACACCTCTCTCTCACTGAGAAAAGCGTTCTTCAGGCATGGAAACACAAGAGGTGAAAAGGTGAATAAAAGCATTTCTACCACTAATAATCTATGTTCTAATGATGACTCCTATAATGGTGCGTGCTCTTCTACATGGGAGAGACATTCATATTGACCAATATAACTCGGGGCGCATGGAAAGTCAAAATGTTCCTAAGACACCTCTCTCTCACTGAGAAAAGCGTTCTTCAGGCATGGAAACACAAGAGGTGAAAAGGTGAATAAAAGCATTTCTACCAAAATAATCTATGTTCTAATGATGACTCCTATAATGGTGCGTGCTCTTCTACATGGGAGAGACATTCATATTGACCAATATAACTCGGGGAGCATGGAAAGTCAAAATGTTCCTAAGACACCTCTCTCTCACTGAGAAAAGCGTTCTTCAGGCATGGAAACACAAGAGGTGAAAAGGTGAATAAAAGCATTTCTACCACAATAATCTATGTTCTAATGATGACTCCTATAATGGTGCGTGCTCTTCTACATGGGAGAGACATTCATATTGACCAAAATAACTCGGGGCGCATGGAAAGTCAAAATGTTCCTAAGACACCTCTCTCTCACTGAGAAAAGCGTTCTTCAGGCATGGAAACACAAGAGGTGAAAAGGTGAATAAAAGCATTTCTACCACAATAATCTATGTTCTAATGATGACTCCTATAATGGTGCGTGCTCTTCTACATGGGAGAGACATTCATATTGACCAAAATAACTCGGGGCGCATGGAAAGTCAAAATGTTCCTAAGACACCTCTCTCTCACTGAGAAAAGCGTTTTTCTGGCATGGAACACAAGAGGTGAAAAGGTGAATAAAAGCAATTCTACCACAATAATCTATGTTCTAATGATGACTCCTATAATGGTGCGTGCTCTTCTACATGGGAGAGACATTCATATTGACCAATATAACTCGGGGCGCATGGAAAGTCAAAATGTTCCTAAGACACCTCTCTCTCACTGAGAAAAGCGTTCTTCAGGCATGGAAACACAAGAGGTGAAAAGGTGAATAAAAGCATTTCTACCACAATAATCTATGTTCTAATGATGACTCCTATAATGGTGCGTGCTCTTCTACATGGGAGAGACATTCATATTGACCAAAATAACTCGGGGCGCATGGAAAGTCAAAATGTTCCTAAAACACCTCTCTCTCACTGAGAAAAGCGTTCTTCAGGCATGGAAACACAAGAGGTGAAAAGGTGAATAAAAGCATTTCTACCACAATAATCTATGTTCTAATGATGACTCCTATAATGGTGCGTGCTCTTCTACATGGGAGAGACATTCATATTGACCAAAATAACTCGGAGCGCATGGAAAGTCAAAATGTTCCTAAGACACCTCTCTCTCACTGAGAAAAGCGTTTTTCTGGCATGGAACACAAGAGGTGAAAAGGTGAATAAAAGCAATTCTACCACAATAATCTATGTTCTAATGATGACTCCTATAATGGTGCGTGCTCTTCTACATGGGAGAGACATTCATATTGACCAATATAACTCGGGGCGCATGGAAAGTCAAAATGTTCCTAAGACACCTCTCTCTCACTGAGAAAAGCGTTCTTCAGGCATGGAAACACAAGAGGTGAAAAGGTGAATAAAAGCATTTCTACCACAATAATCTATGTTCTAATGATGACTCCTATAATGGTGCGTGCTCTTCTACATGGGAGAGACATTCATATTGACCAAAATAACTCGGGGCGCATGGAAAGTCAAAATGTTCCTAAGACACCTCTCTCTCACTGAGAAAAGCGTTCTTCAGGCATGGAAACACAAGAGGTGAAAAGGTGAATAAAAGCATTTCTACCACTAATAATCTATGTTCTAATGATGACTCCTATAATGGTGCGTGC
The DNA here is from genome assembly GCF_949987555.1 of Borostomias antarcticus. Taxonomy (NCBI): domain Eukaryota; kingdom Metazoa; phylum Chordata; class Actinopteri; order Stomiiformes; family Stomiidae; genus Borostomias; species Borostomias antarcticus. The sequence continues at coordinate 2,130,924 of NC_140248.1, read as the reverse complement.
TCTTCTACATGGGAGAGACATTCATATTGACCAATATAACTCGGGGCGCATGGAAAGTCAAAATGTTCCTAAGACACCTCTCTCTCACTGAGAAAAGCGTTCTTCAGGCATGGAAACACAAGAGGTGAAAAGGTGAATAAAAGCATTTCTACCACAATAATCTATGTTCTAATGATGACTCCTATAATGGTGCGTGCTCTTCTACATGGGAGAGACATTCATATTGACCAATATAACTCGGGGAGCATGGAAAGTCAAAATGTTCCTAAGACACCTCTCTCTCACTGAGAAAAGCGTTCTTCAGGCATGGAAACACAAGAGGTGAAAAGGTGAATAAAAGCATTTCTACCACAATAATCTATGTTCTAATGATGACTCCTATAATGGTGCGTGCTCTTCTACATGGGAGAGACATTCATATTGACCAAAATAACTCGGGGCGCATGGAAAGTCAAAATGTTCCTAAGACACCTCTCTCTCACTGAGAAAAGCGTTTTTCAGGCATGGAACACAAGAGGTGAAAAGGTGAATAAAAGCAATTCTACCACAATAATCTATGTTCTAATGATGACTCCTATAATGGTGCGTGCTCTTCTACATGGGAGAGACATTCATATTGACCAAAATAACTCGGGGCGCATGGAAAGTCAAAATGTTCCTAAAACACCTCTCTCTCACTGAGAAAAGCGTTCTTCAGGCATGGAAACACAAGAGGTGAAAAGGTGAATAAAAGCATTTCTACCACAATAATCTATGTTCTAATGATGACTCCTATAATGGTGCGTGCTCTTCTACATGGGAGAGACATTCATATTGACCAAAATAACTCGGGGCGCATGGAAAGTCAAAATGTTCCTAAGACACCTCTCTCTCACTGAGAAAAGCGTTTTTCTGGCATGGAACACAAGAGGTGAAAAGGTGAATAAAAGCAATTCTACCACAATAATCTATGTTCTAATGATGACTCCTATAATGGTGCGTGCTCTTCTACATGGGAGAGACATTCATATTGACCAATATAACTCGGGGCGCATGGAAAGTCAAAATGTTCCTAAGACACCTCTCTCTCACTGAGAAAAGCGTTCTTCAGGCATGGAAACACAAGAGGTGAAAAGGTGAATAAAAGCATTTCTACCACAATAATCTATGTTCTAATGATGACTCCTATAATGGTGCGTGCTCTTCTACATGGGAGAGACATTCATATTGACCAAAATAACTCGGGGCGCATGGAAAGTCAAAATGTTCCTAAGACACCTCTCTCTCACTGAGAAAAGCGTTCTTCAGGCATGGAAACACAAGAGGTGAAAAGGTGAATAAAAGCATTTCTACCACAATAATCTATGTTCTAATGATGACTCCTATAATGGTGCGTGCTCTTCTACATGGGAGAGACATTCATATTGACCAATATAACTCGGGGCGCATGGAAAGTCAAAATGTTCCTAAGACACCTCTCTCTCACTGAGAAAAGCGTTCTTCAGGCATGGAAACACAAGAGGTGAAAAGGTGAATAAAAGCATTTCTACCACAATAATCTATGTTCTAATGATGACTCCTATAATGGTGCGTGCTCTTCTACATGGGAGAGACATTCATATTGACCAAAATAACTCGGGGCGCATGGAAAGTCAAAATGTTCCTAAAACACCTCTCTCTCACTGAGAAAAGCGTTCTTCAGGCATGGAAACACAAGAGGTGAAAAGGTGAATAAAAGCATTTCTACCACAATAATCTATGTTCTAATGATGACTCCTATAATGGTGCGTGCTCTTCTACATGGGAGAGACATTCATATTGACCAAAATAACTCGGAGCGCATGGAAAGTCAAAATGTTCCTAAGACACCTCTCTCTCACTGAGAAAAGCGTTTTTCTGGCATGGAACACAAGAGGTGAAAAGGTGAATAAAAGCAATTCTACCACAATAATCTATGTTCTAATGATGACTCCTATAATGGTGCGTGCTCTTCTACATGGGAGAGACATTCATATTGACCAATATAACTCGGGGCGCATGGAAAGTCAAAATGTTCCTAAGACACCTCTCTCTCACTGAGAAAAGCGTTCTTCAGGCATGGAAACACAAGAGGTGAAAAGGTGAATAAAAGCATTTCTACCACAATAATCTATGTTCTAATGATGACTCCTATAATGGTGCGTGCTCTTCTACATGGGAGAGACATTCATATTGACCAAAATAACTCGGGGCACATGGAAAGTCAAAATGTTCCTAAGACACCTCTCTCTCACTGAGAAAAGCGTTCTTCAGGCATGGAAACACAAGAGGTGAAAAGGTGAATAAAAGCATTTCTACCACTAATAATCTATGTTCTAATGATGACTCCTATAATGGTGCGTGCTCTTCTACATGGGAGAGACATTCATATTGACCAATATAACTCGGGGCGCATGGAAAGTCAAAATGTTCCTAAGACACCTCTCTCTCACTGAGAAAAGCGTTCTTCAGGCATGGAAACACAAGAGGTGAAAAGGTGAATAAAAGCATTTCTACCACAATAATCTATGTTCTAATGATGACTCCTATAATGGTGCGTGCTCTTCTACATGGGAGAGACATTCATATTGACCAATATAACTCGGGGAGCATGGAAAGTCAAAATGTTCCTAAGACACCTCTCTCTCACTGAGAAAAGCGTTCTTCAGGCATGGAAACACAAGAGGTGAAAAGGTGAATAAAAGCATTTCTACCACAATAATCTATGTTCTAATGATGACTCCTATAATGGTGCGTGCTCTTCTACATGGGAGAGACATTCATATTGACCAAAATAACTCGGGGCGCATGGAAAGTCAAAATGTTCCTAAGACACCTCTCTCTCACTGAGAAAAGCGTTTTTCAGGCATGGAACACAAGAGGTGAAAAGGTGAATAAAAGCAATTCTACCACAATAATCTATGTTCTAATGATGACTCCTATAATGGTGCGTGCTCTTCTACATGGGAGAGACATTCATATTGACCAAAATAACTCGGGGCGCATGGAAAGTCAAAATGTTCCTAAAACACCTCTCTCTCACTGAGAAAAGCGTTCTTCAGGCATGGAAACAGAAGAGGTGAAAAGGTGAATAAAAGCATTTCTACCACAATAATCTATGTTCTAATGATGACTCCTATAATGGTGCGTGCTCTTCTACATGGGAGAGACATTCATATTGACCAAAATAACTCGGGGCGCATGGAAAGTCAAAATGTTCCTAAGACACCTCTCTCTCACTGAGAAAAGCGTTTTTCTGGCATGGAACACAAGAGGTGAAAAGGTGAATAAAAGCAATTCTACCACAATAATCTATGTTCTAATGATGACTCCTATAATGGTGCGTGCTCTTCTACATGGGAGAGACATTCATATTGACCAATATAACTCGGGGAGCATGGAAAGTCAAAATGTTCCTAAGACACCTCTCTCTCACTGAGAAAAGCGTTCTTCAGGCATGGAAACACAAGAGGTGAAAAGGTGAATAAAAGCATTTCTACCACAATAATCTATGTTCTAATGATGACTCCTATAATGGTGCGTGCTCTTCTACATGGGAGAGACATTCATATTGACCAAAATAACTCGGGGCGCATGGAAAGTCAAAATGTTCCTAAGACACCTCTCTCTCACTGAGAAAAGCGTTTTTCAGGCATGGAACACAAGAGGTGAAAAGGTGAATAAAAGCAATTCTACCACAATAATCTATGTTCTAATGATGACTCCTATAATGGTGCGTGCTCTTCTACATGGGAGAGACATTCATATTGACCAAAATAACTCGGGGCGCATGGAAAGTCAAAATGTTCCTAAAACACCTCTCTCTCACTGAGAAAAGCGTTCTTCAGGCATGGAAACACAAGAGGTGAAAAGGTGAATAAAAGCATTTCTACCACAATAATCTATGTTCTAATGATGACTCCTATAATGGTGCGTGCTCTTCTACATGGGAGAGACATTCATATTGACCAAAATAACTCGGGGCGCATGGAAAGTCAAAATGTTCCTAAGACACCTCTCTCTCACTGAGAAAAGCGTTTTTCTGGCATGGAACACAAGAGGTGAAAAGGTGAATAAAAGCAATTCTACCACAATAATCTATGTTCTAATGATGACTCCTATAATGGTGCGTGCTCTTCTACATGGGAGAGACATTCATATTGACCAATATAACTCGGGGCGCATGGAAAGTCAAAATGTTCCTAAGACACCTCTCTCTCACTGAGAAAAGCGTTCTTCAGGCATGGAAACACAAGAGGTGAAAAGGTGAATAAAAGCATTTCTACCACAATAATCTATGTTCTAATGATGACTCCTATAATGGTGCGTGCTCTTCTACATGGGAGAGACATTCATATTGACCAAAATAACTCGGGGCGCATGGAAAGTCAAAATGTTCCTAAGACACCTCTCTCTCACTGAGAAAAGCGTTCTTCAGGCATGGAAACACAAGAGGTGAAAAGGTGAATAAAAGCATTTCTACCACAATAATCTATGTTCTAATGATGACTCCTATAATGGTGCGTGCTCTTCTACATGGGAGAGACATTCATATTGACCAATATAACTCGGGGCGCATGGAAAGTCAAAATGTTCCTAAGACACCTCTCTCTCACTGAGAAAAGCGTTCTTCAGGCATGGAAACACAAGAGGTGAAAAGGTGAATAAAAGCATTTCTACCACAATAATCTATGTTCTAATGATGACTCCTATAATGGTGCGTGCTCTTCTACATGGGAGAGACATTCATATTGACCAAAATAACTCGGGGCGCATGGAAAGTCAAAATGTTCCTAAAACACCTCTCTCTCACTGAGAAAAGCGTTCTTCAGGCATGGAAACACAAGAGGTGAAAAGGTGAATAAAAGCATTTCTACCACAATAATCTATGTTCTAATGATGACTCCTATAATGGTGCGTGCTCTTCTACATGGGAGAGACATTCATATTGACCAAAATAACTCGGAGCGCATGGAAAGTCAAAATGTTCCTAAGACACCTCTCTCTCACTGAGAAAAGCGTTTTTCTGGCATGGAACACAAGAGGTGAAAAGGTGAATAAAAGCAATTCTACCACAATAATCTATGTTCTAATGATGACTCCTATAATGGTGCGTGCTCTTCTACATGGGAGAGACATTCATATTGACCAATATAACTCGGGGCGCATGGAAAGTCAAAATGTTCCTAAGACACCTCTCTCTCACTGAGAAAAGCGTTCTTCAGGCATGGAAACACAAGAGGTGAAAAGGTGAATAAAAGCATTTCTACCACAATAATCTATGTTCTAATGATGACTCCTATAATGGTGCGTGCTCTTCTACATGGGAGAGACATTCATATTGACCAAAATAACTCGGGGCACATGGAAAGTCAAAATGTTCCTAAGACACCTCTCTCTCACTGAGAAAAGCGTTCTTCAGGCATGGAAACACAAGAGGTGAAAAGGTGAATAAAAGCATTTCTACCACTAATAATCTATGTTCTAATGATGACTCCTATAATGGTGCGTGCTCTTCTACATGGGAGAGACATTCATATTGACCAATATAACTCGGGGCGCATGGAAAGTCAAAATGTTCCTAAGACACCTCTCTCTCACTGAGAAAAGCGTTCTTCAGGCATGGAAACACAAGAGGTGAAAAGGTGAATAAAAGCATTTCTACCACAATAATCTATGTTCTAATGATGACTCCTATAATGGTGCGTGCTCTTCTACATGGGAGAGACATTCATATTGACCAATATAACTCGGGGAGCATGGAAAGTCAAAATGTTCCTAAGACACCTCTCTCTCACTGAGAAAAGCGTTCTTCAGGCATGGAAACACAAGAGGTGAAAAGGTGAATAAAAGCATTTCTACCACAATAATCTATGTTCTAATGATGACTCCTATAATGGTGCGTGCTCTTCTACATGGGAGAGACATTCATATTGACCAAAATAACTCGGGGCGCATGGAAAGTCAAAATGTTCCTAAGACACCTCTCTCTCACTGAGAAAAGCGTTTTTCAGGCATGGAACACAAGAGGTGAAAAGGTGAATAAAAGCAATTCTACCACAATAATCTATGTTCTAATGATGACTCCTATAATGGTGCGTGCTCTTCTACATGGGAGAGACATTCATATTGACCAAAATAACTCGGGGCGCATGGAAAGTCAAAATGTTCCTAAAACACCTCTCTCTCACTGAGAAAAGCGTTCTTCAGGCATGGAAACAGAAGAGGTGAAAAGGTGAATAAAAGCATTTCTACCACAATAATCTATGTTCTAATGATGACTCCTATAATGGTGCGTGCTCTTCTACATGGGAGAGACATTCATATTGACCAAAATAACTCGGGGCGCATGGAAAGTCAAAATGTTCCTAAGACACCTCTCTCTCACTGAGAAAAGCGTTTTTCTGGCATGGAACACAAGAGGTGAAAAGGTGAATAAAAGCAATTCTACCACAATAATCTATGTTCTAATGATGACTCCTATAATGGTGCGTGCTCTTCTACATGGGAGAGACATTCATATTGACCAATATAACTCGGGGCGCATGGAAAGTCAAAATGTTCCTAAGACACCTCTCTCTCACTGAGAAAAGCGTTCTTCAGGCATGGAAACACAAGAGGTGAAAAGGTGAATAAAAGCATTTCTACCACAATAATCTATGTTCTAATGATGACTCCTATAATGGTGCGTGCTCTTCTACATGGGAGAGAAATTCATATTGACCAAAATAACTCGGGGCGCATGGAAAGTCAAAATGTTCCTAAGACACCTCTCTCTCACTGAGAAAAGCGTTCTTCAGGCATGGAAACACAAGAGGTGAAAAGGTGAATAAAAGCATTTCTACCACTAATAATCTATGTTCTAATGATGACTCCTATAATGGTGCGTGCTCTTCTACATGGGAGAGACATTCATATTGACCAAAATAACTCGGGGCGCATGGAAAGTCAAAATGTTCCTAAGACACCTCTCTCTCACTGAGAAAAGCGTTCTTCAGGCATGGAAACACAAGAGGTGAAAAGGTGAATAAAAGCATTTCTACCACTAATAATCTATGTTCTAATGATGACTCCTATAATGGTGCGTGCTCTTCTACATGGGAGAGACATTCATATTGACCAATATAACTCGGGGCGCATGGAAAGTCAAAATGTTCCTAAGACACCTCTCTCTCACTGAGAAAAGCGTTCTTCAGGCATGGAAACACAAGAGGTGAAAAGGTGAATAAAAGCATTTCTACCACAATAATCTATCTTCTAATGATGACTCCTATAATGGTGCGTGCTCTTCTACATGGGAGAGACATTCATATTGACCAATATAACTCGGGGAGCATGGAAAGTCAAAATGTTCCTAAGACACCTCTCTCTCACTGAGAAAAGTGTTCTTCAGGCATGGAAACACAAGAGGTGAAAAGGTGAATAAAAGCATTTCTACCACAATAATCTATGTTCTAATGATGACTCCTATAATGGTGCGTGCTCTTCTACATGGGAGAGACATTCATATTGACCAAAATAACTCGGGGCGCATGGAAAGTCAAAATGTTCCTAAGACACCTCTCTCTCACTGAGAAAAGCGTTTTTCAGGCATGGAACACAAGAGGTGAAAAGGTGAATAAAAGCAATTCTACCACAATAATCTATGTTCTAATGATGACTCCTATAATGGTGCGTGCTCTTCTACATGGGAGAGACATTCATATTGACCAAAATAACTCGGGGCGCATGGAAAGTCAAAATGTTCCTAAAACACCTCTCTCTCACTGAGAAAAGCGTTCTTCAGGCATGGAAACACAAGAGGTGAAAAGGTGAATAAAAGCATTTCTACCACAATAATCTATGTTCTAATGATGACTCCTATAATGGTGCGTGCTCTTCTACATGGGAGAGACATTCATATTGACCAAAATAACTCGGGGCGCATGGAAAGTCAAAATGTTCCTAAGACACCTCTCTCTCACTGAGAAAAGCGTTTTTCTGGCATGGAACACAAGAGGTGAAAAGGTGAATAAAAGCAATTCTACCACAATAATCTATGTTCTAATGATGACTCCTATAATGGTGCGTGCTCTTCTACATGGGAGAGACATTCATATTGACCAATATAACTCGGGGCGCATGGAAAGTCAAAATGTTCCTAAGACACCTCTCTCTCACTGAGAAAAGCGTTCTTCAGGCATGGAAACACAAGAGGTGAAAAGGTGAATAAAAGCATTTCTACCACAATAATCTATGTTCTAATGATGACTCCTATAATGGTGCGTGCTCTTCTACATGGGAGAGACATTCATATTGACCAAAATAACTCGGGGCGCATGGAAAGTCAAAATGTTCCTAAGACACCTCTCTCTCACTGAGAAAAGCGTTCTTCAGGCATGGAAACACAAGAGGTGAAAAGGTGAATAAAAGCATTTCTACCACAATAATCTATGTTCTAATGATGACTCCTATAATGGTGCGTGCTCTTCTACATGGGAGAGACATTCATATTGACCAATATAACTCGGGGCGCATGGAAAGTCAAAATGTTCCTAAGACACCTCTCTCTCACTGAGAAAAGCGTTCTTCAGGCATGGAAACACAAGAGGTGAAAAGGTGAATAAAAGCATTTCTACCACAATAATCTATGTTCTAATGATGACTCCTATAATGGTGCGTGCTCTTCTACATGGGAGAGACATTCATATTGACCAATATAACTCGGGGCGCATGGAAAGTCAAAATGTTCCTAAGACACCTCTCTCTCACTGAGAAAAGCGTTCTTCAGGCATGGAAACACAAGAGGTGAAAAGGTGAATAAAAGCATTTCTACCACAATAATCTATGTTCTAATGATGACTCCTATAATGGTGCGTGCTCTTCTACATGGGAGAGACATTCATATTGACCAATATAACTCGGGGCGCATGGAAAGTCAAAATGTTCCTAAGACACCTCTCTCTCACTGAGAAAAGCGTTCTTCAGGCATGGAAACACAAGAGGTGAAAAGGTGAATAAAAGCATTTCTACCACAATAATCTATGTTCTAATGATGACTCCTATAATGGTGCGTGCTCTTCTACATGGGAGAGACATTCATATTGACCAATATAACTCGGGGCGCATGGAAAGTCAAAATGTTCCTAAGACACCTCTCTCTCACTGAGAAAAGCGTTTTTCTGGCATGGAACACAAGAGGTGAAAAGGTGAATAAAAGCAATTCTACCACAATAATCTATGTTCTAATGATGACTCCTATAATGGTGCGTGCTCTTCTACATGGGAGAGACATTCATATTGACCAATATAACTCGGGGCGCATGGAAAGTCAAAATGTTCCTAAGACACCTCTCTCTCACTGAGAAAAGCGTTCTTCAGGCATGGAAACACAAGAGGTGAAAAGGTGAATAAAAGCATTTCTACCACAATAATCTATGTTCTAATGATGACTCCTATAATGGTGCGTGCTCTTCTACATGGGAGAGACATTCATATTGACCAAAATAACTCGGGGCACATGGAAAGTCAAAATGTTCCTAAGACACCTCTCTCTCACTGAGAAAAGCGTTCTTCAGGCATGGAAACACAAGAGGTGAAAAGGTGAATAAAAGCATTTCTACCACTAATAATCTATGTTCTAATGATGACTCCTATAATGGTGCGTGCTCTTCTACATGGGAGAGACATTCATATTGACCAATATAACTCGGGGCGCATGGAAAGTCAAAATGTTCCTAAGACACCTCTCTCTCACTGAGAAAAGCGTTCTTCAGGCATGGAACACAAGAGGTGAAAAGGTGAATAAAAGCAATTCTACCACAATAATCTATGTTCTAATGATGACTCCTATAATGGTGCGTGCTCTTCTACATGGGAGAGACATTCATATTGACCAAAATAACTCGGGGCGCATGGAAAGTCAAAATGTTCCTAAAACACCTCTCTCTCACTGAGAAAAGCGTTCTTCAGGCATGGAAACAGAAGAGGTGAAAAGGTGAATAAAAGCATTTCTACCACAATAATCTATGTTCTAATGATGACTCCTATAATGGTGCGTGCTCTTCTACATGGGAGAGACATTCATATTGACCAAAATAACTCGGGGCGCATGGAAAGTCAAAATGTTCCTAAGACACCTCTCTCTCACTGAGAAAAGCGTTTTTCTGGCATGGAACACAAGAGGTGAAAAGGTGAATAAAAGCAATTCTACCACAATAATCTATGTTCTAATGATGACTCCTATAATGGTGCGTGCTCTTCTACATGGGAGAGACATTCATATTGACCAATATAACTCGGGGCGCATGGAAAGTCAAAATGTTCCTAAGACACCTCTCTCTCACTGAGAAAAGCGTTCTTCAGGCATGGAAACACAAGAGGTGAAAAGGTGAATAAAAGCATTTCTACCACAATAATCTATGTTCTAATGATGACTCCTATAATGGTGCGTGCTCTTCTACATGGGAGAGAAATTCATATTGACCAAAATAACTCGGGGCGCATGGAAAGTCAAAATGTTCCTAAGACACCTCTCTCTCACTGAGAAAAGCGTTCTTCAGGCATGGAAACACAAGAGGTGAAAAGGTGAATAAAAGCATTTCTACCACTAATAATCTATGTTCTAATGATGACTCCTATAATGGTGCGTGCTCTTCTACATGGGAGAGACATTCATATTGACCAAAATAACTCGGGGCGCATGGAAAGTCAAAATGTTCCTAAGACACCTCTCTCTCACTGAGAAAAGCGTTCTTCAGGCATGGAAACACAAGAGGTGAAAAGGTGAATAAAAGCATTTCTACCACTAATAATCTATGTTCTAATGATGACTCCTATAATGGTGCGTGCTCTTCTACATGGGAGAGACATTCATATTGACCAATATAACTCGGGGCGCATGGAAAGTCAAAATGTTCCTAAGACACCTCTCTCTCACTGAGAAAAGCGTTCTTCAGGCATGGAAACACAAGAGGTGAAAAGGTGAATAAAAGCATTTCTACCACAATAATCTATCTTCTAATGATGACTCCTATAATGGTGCGTGCTCTTCTACATGGGAGAGACATTCATATTGACCAATATAACTCGGGGAGCATGGAAAGTCAAAATGTTCCTAAGACACCTCTCTCTCACTGAGAAAAGTGTTCTTCAGGCATGGAAACACAAGAGGTGAAAAGGTGAATAAAAGCATTTCTACCACAATAATCTATGTTCTAATGATGACTCCTATAATGGTGCGTGCTCTTCTACATGGGAGAGACATTCATATTGACCAAAATAACTCGGGGCGCATGGAAAGTCAAAATGTTCCTAAGACACCTCTCTCTCACTGAGAAAAGCGTTTTTCAGGCATGGAACACAAGAGGTGAAAAGGTGAATAAAAGCAATTCTACCACAATAATCTATGTTCTAATGATGACTCCTATAATGGTGCGTGCTCTTCTACATGGGAGAGACATTCATATTGACCAAAATAACTCGGGGCGCATGGAAAGTCAAAATGTTCCTAAAACACCTCTCTCTCACTGAGAAAAGCGTTCTTCAGGCATGGAAACACAAGAGGTGAAAAGGTGAATAAAAGCATTTCTACCACAATAATCTATGTTCTAATGATGACTCCTTTAATGGTGCGTGCTCTTCTACATGGGAGAGACATTCATATTGACCAAAATAACTCGGGGCGCATGGAAAGTCAAAATGTTCCTAAGACACCTCTCTCTCACTGAGAAAAGCGTTTTTCTGGCATGGAACACAAGAGGTGAAAAGGTGAATAAAAGCAATTCTACCACAATAATCTATGTTCTAATGATGACTCCTATAATGGTGCGTGCTCTTCTACATGGGAGAGACATTCATATTGACCAATATAACTCGGGGCGCATGGAAAGTCAAAATGTTCCTAAGACACCTCTCTCTCACTGAGAAAAGCGTTCTTCAGGCATGGAAACACAAGAGGTGAAAAGGTGAATAAAAGCATTTCTACCACAATAATCTATGTTCTAATGATGACTCCTATAATGGTGCGTGCTCTTCTACATGGGAGAGACATTCATATTGACCAAAATAACTCGGGGCGCATGGAAAGTCAAAATGTTCCTAAGACACCTCTCTCTCACTGAGAAAAGCGTTCTTCAGGCATGGAAACACAAGAGGTGAAAAGGTGAATAAAAGCATTTCTACCACTAATAATCTATGTTCTAATGATGACTCCTATAATGGTGCGTGCTCTTCTACATGGGAGAGACATTCATATTGACCAATATAACTCGGGGCGCATGGAAAGTCAAAATGTTCCTAAGACACCTCTCTCTCACTGAGAAAAGCGTTCTTCAGGCATGGAAACACAAGAGGTGAAAAGGTGAATAAAAGCATTTCTACCACAATAATCTATGTTCTAATGATGACTCCTATAATGGTGCGTGCTCTTCTACATGGGAGAGACATTCATATTGACCAATATAACTCGGGGCGCATGGAAAGTCAAAATGTTCCTAAGACACCTCTCTCTCACTGAGAAAAGCGTTCTTCAGGCATGGAAACACAAGAGGTGAAAAGGTGAATAAAAGCATTTCTACCACAATAATCTATGTTCTAATGATGACTCCTATAATGGTGCGTGCTCTTCTACATGGGAGAGACATTCATATTGACCAATATAACTCGGGGCGCATGGAAAGTCAAAATGTTCCTAAGACACCTCTCTCTCACTGAGAAAAGCGTTTTTCAGGCATGGAACACAGGAGGTGAAAAGGTGAATAAAAGCAATTCTACCACAATAATCTATGTTCTAATGATGACTCCTATAATGGTGCGTGCTCTTCTACATGGGAGAGACATTCATATTGACCAATATAACTCGGGGCGCATGGAAAGTCAAAATGTTCCTAAGACACCTCTCTCTCACTGAGAAAAGCGTTCTTCAGGCATGGAAACACAAGAGGTGAAAAGGTGAATAAAAGCATTTCTACCACAATAATCTATGTTCTAATGATGACTCCTATAATGGTGCGTGCTCTTCTACATGGGAGAGACATTCATATTGACCAAAATAACTCGGGGCGCATGGAAAGTCAAAATGTTCCTAAGACACCTCTCTCTCACTGAGAAAAGCGTTCTTCAGGAATGGAAACACAAGAGTGAAAAGGTGAATAAAAGCATTTCTACCACAATAATCTATGTTCTAATGATGACTCCTATAATGGTGCGTGCTCTTCTACATGGGAGAGACATTCATATTGACCAATATAACTCGGGGAGCATGGAAAGTCAAAATGTTCCTAAGACACCTCTCTCTCACTGAGAAAAGCGTTCTTCAGGCATGGAAACACAAGAGGTGAAAAGGTGAATAAAAGCATTTCTACCACAATAATCTATGTTCTAATGATGACTCCTATAATGGTGCGTGCTCTTCTACATGGGAGAGACATTCATATTGACCAATATAACTCGGGGCGCATGGAAAGTCAAAATGTTCCTAAGACACCTCTCTCTCACTGAGAAAAGCGTTCTTCAGGCATGGAAACACAAGAGGTGAAAAGGTGAATAAAAGCATTTCTACCACAATAATCTATGTTCTAATGATGACTCCTATAATGGTGCGTGCTCTTCTACATGGGAGAGACATTCATATTGACCAATATAACTCGGGGCGCATGGAAAGTCAAAATGTTCCTAAGACACCTCTCTCTCACTGAGAAAAGCGTTTTTCAGGCATGGAACAAAAGAGGTGAAAAGGTGAATAAAAGCATTTCTACCACAATAATCTATGTTCTAATGATGACTCCTATAATGGTGCGTGCTCTTCTACATGGGAGAGACATTCATATTGACCAATATAACTCGGGGCGCATGGAAAGTCAAAATGTTCCTAAGACACCTCTCTCTCACTGAGAAAAGCGTTCTTCAGGCATGGAAACACAAGAGGTGAAAAGGTGAATAAAAGCATTTCTACCACAATAATCTATGTTCTAATGATGACTCCTATAATGGTGCGTGCTCTTCTACATGGGAGAGACATTCATATTGACCAATATAACTCGGGGCGCATGGAAAGTCAAAATGTTCCTAAGACACCTCTCTCTCACTGAGAAAAGCGTTCTTCAGGCATGGAAACACAAGAGGTGAAAAGGTGAATAAAAGCATTTCTACCACAATAATCTATGTTCTAATGATGACTCCTATAATGGTGCGTGCTCTTCTACATGGGAGAGACATTCATATTGACCAATATAACTCGGGGCGCATGGAAAGTCAAAATGTTCCTAAGACACCTCTCTCTCACTGAGAAAAGCGTTTTTCAGGCATGGAACACAAGAGGTGAAAAGGTGAATAAAAGCAATTCTACCACAATAATCTATGTTCTAATGATGACTCCTATAATGGTGCGTGCTCTTCTACATGGGAGAGACATTCATATTGACCAAAATAACTCGGGGCGCATGGAAAGTCAAAATGTTCCTAAAACACCTGTCTCTCACTGAGAAAAGCGTTCTTCAGGCATGGAAACACAAGAGGTGAAAAGGTGAATAAAAGCATTTCTACCACAATAATCTATGTTCTAATGATGACTCCTATAATGGTGCGTGCTCTTCTACATGGGAGAGACATTCATATTGACCAAAATAACTCGGGGCGCATGGAAAGTCAAAATGTTCCTAAGACACCTCTCTCTCACTGAGAAAAGCGTTTTTCTGGCATGGAACACAAGAGGTGAAAAGGTGAATAAAAGCAATTCTACCACAATAATCTATGTTCTAATGATGACTCCTATAATGGTGCGTGCTCTTCTACATGGGAGAGATTCATATTGACCAATATAACTCGGGGCGCATGGAAAGTCAAAATGTTCCTAAGACACCTCTCTCTCACTGAGAAAAGCGTTCTTCAGGCATGGAAACACAAGAGGTGAAAAGGTGAATAAAAGCATTTCTACCACAATAATCTATGTTCTAATGATGACTCCTATAATGGTGCGTGCTCTTCTACATGGGAGAGACATTCATATTGACCAAAATAACTCGGGGCGCATGGAAAGTCAAAATGTTCCTAAGACACCTCTCTCTCACTGAGAAAAGCGTTCTTCAGGCATGGAAACACAAGAGGTGAAAAGGTGAATAAAAGCATTTCTACCACTAATAATCTATGTTCTAATGATGACTCCTATAATGGTGCGTGCTCTTCTACATGGGAGAGACATTCATATTGACCAATATAACTCGGGGCGCATGGAAAGTCAAAATGTTCCTAAGACACCTCTCTCTCACTGAGAAAAGCGTTCTTCAGGCATGGAAACACAAGAGGTGAAAAGGTGAATAAAAGCATTTCTACCACAATAATCTATGTTCTAATGATGACTCCTATAATGGTGCGTGCTCTTCTACATGGGAGAGACATTCATATTGACCAAAATAACTCGGGGCGCATGGAAAGTCAAAATGTTCCTAAGACACCTCTCTCTCACTGAGAAAAGCGTTTTTCAGGCATGGAACACAAGAGGTGAAAAGGTGAATAAAAGCATTTCTACCACAATAATCTATGTTCTAATGATGACTCCTATAATGGTGCGTGCTCTTCTACATGGGAGAGACATTCATATTGACCAATATAACTCGGGGCGCATGGAAAGTCAAAATGTTCCTAAGACACCTCTCTCTCACTGAGAAAAGCGTTCTTCAGGCATGGAAACACAAGAGGTGAAAAGGTGAATAAAAGCATTTCTACCACAATAATCTATGTTCTAATGATGACTCCTATAATGGTGCGTGCTCTTCTACATGGGAGAGACATTCATATTGACCAATATAACTCGGGGCGCATGGAAAGTCAAAATGTTCCTAAGACACCTCTCTCTCACTGAGAAAAGCGTTTTTCAGGCATGGAACACAAGAGGTGAAAAGGTGAATAAAAGCAATTCTACCACAATAATATATGTTCTAATGATGACTCCTATAATGGTGCGTGCTCTTCTACATGGGAGAGACATTCATATTGACCAAAATAACTCGGGGCGCATGGAAAGTCAAAATGTTCCTAAAACACCTGTCTCTCACTGAGAAAAGCGTTCTTCAGGCATGGAAACACAAGAGGTGAAAAGGTGAATAAAAGCATTTCTACCACAATAATCTATGTTCTAATGATGACTCCTATAATGGTGCGTGCTCTTCTACATGGGAGAGACATTCATATTGACCAAAATAACTCGGGGCGCATGGAAAGTCAAAATGTTCCTAAGACACCTCTCTCTCACTGAGAAAAGCGTTTTTCTGGCATGGAACACAAGAGGTGAAAAGGTGAATAAAAGCAATTCTACCACAATAATCTATGTTCTAATGATGACTCCTATAATGGTGCGTGCTCTTCTACATGGGAGAGATTCATATTGACCAATATAACTCGGGGCGCATGGAAAGTCAAAATGTTCCTAAGACACCTCTCTCTCACTGAGAAAAGCGTTCTTCAGGCATGGAAACACAAGAGGTGAAAAGGTGAATAAAAGCATTTCTACCACAATAATCTATGTTCTAATGATGACTCCTATAATGGTGCGTGCTCTTCTACATGGGAGAGACATTCATATTGACCAAAATAACTCGGGGCGCATGGAAAGTCAAAATGTTCCTAAGACACCTCTCTCTCACTGAGAAAAGCGTTCTTCAGGCATGGAAACACAAGAGGTGAAAAGGTGAATAAAAGCATTTCTACCACTAATAATCTATGTTCTAATGATGACTCCTATAATGGTGCGTGCTCTTCTACATGGGAGAGACATTCATATTGACCAATATAACTCGGGGCGCATGGAAAGTCAAAATGTTCCTAAGACACCTCTCTCTCACTGAGAAAAGCGTTCTTCAGGCATGGAAACACAAGAGGTGAAAAGGTGAATAAAAGCATTTCTACCACAATAATCTATGTTCTAATGATGACTCCTATAATGGTGCGTGCTCTTCTACATGGGAGAGACATTCATATTGACCAATATAACTCGGGGCGCATGGAAAGTCAAAATGTTCCTAAGACACCTCTCTCTCACTGAGGAAAGCGTTCTTCAGGCATGGAAACACAAGAGGTGAAAAGGTGAATAAAAGCATTTCTACCACAATAATCTATGTTCTAATGATGACTCCTATAATGGTGCGTGCTCTTCTACATGGGAGAGACATTCATATTGACCAAAATAACTCGGGGCGCATGGAAAGTCAAAATGTTCCTAAAACACCTCTCTCTCACTGAGAAAAGCGTTCTTCAGGCATGGAAACACAAGAGGTGAAAAGGTGAATAAAAGCATTTCTACCACAATAATCTATGTTCTAATGATGACTCCTATAATGGTGCGTGCTCTTCTACATGGGAGAGACATTCATATTGACCAAAATAACTCGGGGCGCATGGAAAGTCAAAATGTTCCTAAGACACCTCTCTCTCACTGAGAAAAGCGTTTTTCTGGCATGGAACACAAGAGGTGAAAAGGTGAATAAAAGCAATTCTACCACAATAATCTATGTTCTAATGATGACTCCTATAATGGTGCGTGCTCTTCTACATGGGAGAGACATTCATATTGACCAATATAACTCGGGGCGCATGGAAAGTCAAAATGTTCCTAAGACACCTCTCTCTCACTGAGAAAAGCGTTCTTCAGGCATGGAAACACAAGAGGTGAAAAGGTGAATAAAAGCATTTCTACCACAATAATCTATGTTCTAATGATGACTCCTATAATGGTGCGTGCTCTTCTACATGGGAGAGACATTCATATTGACCAAAATAACTCGGGGCGCATGGAAAGTCAAAATGTTCCTAAGACACCTCTCTCTCACTGAGAAAAGCGTTCTTCAGGCATGGAAACACAAGAGGTGAAAAGGTGAATAAAAGCAATTCTACCACAATAATCTATGTTCTAATGATGACTCCTATAATGGTGCGTGCTCTTCTACATGGGAGAGACATTCATATTGACCAATATAACTCGGGGCGCATGGAAAGTCAAAATGTTCCTAAGACACCTCTCTCTCACTGAGAAAAGCGTTCTTCAGGCATGGAAACACAAGAGGTGAAAAGGTGAATAAAAGCATTTCTACCACAATAATCTATGTTCTAATGATGACTCCTATAATGGTGCGTGCTCTTCTACATGGGAGAGACATTCATATTGACCAATATAACTCGGGGCGCATGGAAAGTCAAAATGTTCCTAAGACACCTCTCTCTCACTGAGAAAAGCGTTCTTCAGGCATGGAAACACAAGAGGTGAAAAGGTGAATAAAAGCATTTCTACCACAATAATCTATGTTCTAATGATGACTCCTATAATGGTGCGTGCTCTTCTACATGGGAGAGACATTCATATTGACCAAAATAACTCGGGGCGCATGGAAAGTCAAAATGTTCCTAAGACACCTCTCTCTCACTGAGAAAAGCGTTCTTCAGGCATGGAAACACAAGAGGTGAAAAGGTGAATAAAAGCATTTCTACCACAATAATCTATGTTCTAATGATGACTCCTATAATGGTGCGTGCTCTTCTACATGGGAGAGACATTCATATTGACCAATATAACTCGGGGAGCATGGAAAGTCAAAATGTTCCTAAGACACCTCTCTCTCACTGAGAAAAGCGTTCTTCAGGCATGGAAACACAAGAGGTGAAAAGGTGAATAAAAGCATTTCTACCACAATAATCTATGTTCTAATGATGACTCCTATAATGGTGCGTGCTCTTCTACATGGGAGAGACATTCATATTGACCAATATAACTCGGGGCGCATGGAAAGTCAAAATGTTCCTAAGACACCTCTCTCTCACTGAGAAAAGCGTTTTTCAGGCATGGAACACAAGAGGTGAAAAGGTGAATAAAAGCAATTCTACCACAATAATCTATGTTCTAATGATGACTCCTATAATGGTGCGTGCTCTTCTACATGGGAGAGACATTCATATTGACCAAAATAACTCGGGGCGCATGGAAAGTCAAAATGTACCTAAGACACCTCTCTCTCACTGAGAAAAGCGTTTTTCTGGCATGGAACACAAGAGGTGAAAAGGTGAATAAAAGCAATTCTACCACAATAATCTATGTTCTAATGATGACTCCTATAATGGTGCGTGCTCTTCTACATGGGAGAGACATTCATATTGACCAATATAACTCGGGGCGCATGGAAAGTCAAAATGTTCCTAAGACACCTCTCTCTCACTGAGAAAAGCGTTCTTCAGGCATGGAAACACAAGAGGTGAAAAGGTGAATAAAAGCATTTCTACCACAATAATCTATGTTCTAATGATGACTCCTATAATGGTGCGTGCTCTTCTACATGGGAGAGACATTCATATTGACCAAAATAACTCGGGGCGCATGGAAAGTCAAAATGTTCCTAAGACACCTCTCTCTCACTGAGAAAAGCGTTCTTCAGGCATGGAAACACAAGAGGTGAAAAGGTGAATAAAAGCATTTCTACCACAATAATCTATGTTCTAATGATGACTCCTATAATGGTGCGTGCTCTTCTACATGGGAGAGACATTCATATTGACCAATATAACTCGGGGAGCATGGAAAGTCAAAATGTTCCTAAGACACCTCTCTCTCACTGAGAAAAGCGTTCTTCAGGCATGGAAACACAAGAGATGAAAAGGTGAATAAAAGCATTTCTACCACAATAATCTATGTTCTAATGATGACTCCTATAATGGTGCGTGCTCTTCTACATGGGAGAGACATTCATATTGACCAATATAACTCGGGGCGCATGGAAAGTCAAAATGTTCCTAAGACACCTCTCTCTCACTGAGAAAAGCGTTCTTCAGGCATGGAAACACAAGAGGTGAAAAGGTGAATAAAAGCAATTCTACCACAATAATCTATGTTCTAATGATGACTCCTATAATGGTGCGTGCTCTTCTACATGGGAGAGACATTCATATTGACCAATATAACTCGGGGCGCATGGAAAGTCAAAATGTTCCTAAGACACCTCTCTCTCACTGAGAAAAGCGTTCTTCAGGCATGGAAACACAAGAGGTGAAAAGGTGAATAAAAGCATTTCTACCACAATAATCTATGTTCTAATGATGACTCCTATAATGGTGCGTGCTCTTCTACATGGGAGAGACATTCATATTGACCAAAATAACTCGGGGCGCATGGAAAGTCAAAATGTTCCTAAGACACCTCTCTCTCACTGAGAAAAGCGTTCTTCAGGCATGGAAACACAAGAGGTGAAAAGGTGAATAAAAGCATTTCTACCACAATAATCTATGTTCTAATGATGACTCCTATAATGGTGCGTGCTCTTCTACATGGGAGAGACATTCATATTGACCAATATAACTCGGGGAGCATGGAAAGTCAAAATGTTCCTAAGACACCTCTCTCTCACTGAGAAAAGCGTTCTTCAGGCATGGAAACACAAGAGGTGAAAAGGTGAATAAAAGCATTTCTACCACAATAATCTATGTTCTAATGATGACTCCTATAATGGTGCGTGCTCTTCTACATGGGAGAGACATTCATATTGACCAATATAACTCGGGGCGCATGGAAAGTCAAAATGTTCCTAAAACACCTCTCTCTCACTGAGAAAAGCGTTCTTCAGGCATGGAAACACAAGAGGTGAAAAGGTGAATAAAAGCATTTCTACCACAATAATCTATGTTCTAATGATGACTCCTATAATGGTCCGTGCTCTTCTACATGGGAGAGACATTCATATTGACCAATATAACTCGGGGCGCATGGAAAGTCAAAATGTTCCTAAGACACCTCTCTCTCACTGAGAAAAGCGTTCTTCAGGCATGGAAACACAAGAGGTGAAAAGGTGAATAAAAGCATTTCTACCACAATAATCTATGTTCTAATGATGACTCCTATAATGGTGCGTGCTCTTCTACATGGGAGAGACATTCATATTGACCAATATAACTCGGGGAGCATGGAAAGTCAAAATGTTCCTAAGACACCTCTCTCTCACTGAGAAAAGCGTTCTTCAGGCATGGAAACACAAGAGGTGAAAAGGTGAATAAAAGCATTTCTACCACAATAATCTATGTTCTAATGATGACTCCTATAATGGTGCGTGCTCTTCTACATGGGAGAGACATTCATATTGACCAATATAACTCGGGGCGCATGGAAAGTCAAAATGTTCCTAAGACACCTCTCTCTCACTGAGAAAAGCGTTCTTCAGGCATGGAAACACAAGAGGTGAAAAGGTGAATAAAAGCATTTCTACCACAATAATCTATGTTCTAATGATGACTCCTATAATGGTCCGTGCTCTTCTACATGGGAGAGACATTCATATTGACCAATATAACTCGGGGCGCATGGAAAGTCAAAATGTTCCTAAGACACCTCTCTCTCACTGAGAAAAGCGTTTTTCAGGCATGGAACACAAGAGGTGAAAAGGTGAATAAAAGCATTTCTACCACAATAATCTATGTTCTAATGATGAGTCCTATAATGGTGCGTGCTCTTCTACATGGGAGAGACATTCATATTGACCAATATAACTCGGGGCGCATGGAAAGTCAAAATGTTCCTAAGACACCTCTCTCTCACTGAGAAAAGCGTTCTTCAGGCATGGAAACACAAGAGGTGAAAAGGTGAATAAAAGCATTTCTACCACAATAATCTATGTTCTAATGATGACTCCTATAATGGTGCGTGCTCTTCTACATGGGAGAGACATTCATATTGACCAATATAACTCGGGGCGCATGGAAAGTCAAAATGTTCCTAAGACACCTCTCTCTCACTGAGAAAAGCGTTATTCAGGCATGGAAACACAAGAGGTGAAAAGGTGAATAAAAGCATTTCTACCACAATAATCTATGTTCTAATGATGACTCCTATAATGGTGCGTGCTCTTCTACATGGGAGAGACATTCATATTGACCAATATAACTCGGGGCGCATGGAAAGTCAAAATGTTCCTAAGACACCTCTCTCTCACTGAGAAAAGCGTTTTTCAGGCATGGAACACAAGAGGTGAAAAGGTGAATAAAAGCATCTCTACCACAATAATCTATGTTCTAATGATGACTCCTATAATGGTGCGTGCTCTTCTACATGGGAGAGACATTCATATTGACCAATATAACTCGGGGCGCATGGAAAGTCAAAATGTTCCTAAGACACCTCTCTCTCACTGAGAAAAGCGTTCTTCAGGCATGGAAACACAAGAGGTGAAAAGGTGAATAAAAGCATTTCTACCACAATAATCTATGTTCTAATGATGACTCCTATAATGGTGCGTGCTCTTCTACATGGGAGAGACATTCATATTGACCAATATAACTCGGGGCGCATGGAAAGTCAAAATGTTCCTAAGACACCTCTCTCTCACTGAGAAAAGCGTTCTTCAGGCATGGAAACACAAGAGGTGAAAAGGTGAATAAAAGCATTTCTACCACAATAATCTATGTTCTAATGATGACTCCTATAATGGTGCGTGCTCTTCTACATGGGAGAGACATTCATATTGACCAATATAACTCGGGGCGCATGGAAAGTCAAAATGTTCCTAAGACACCTCTCTCTCACTGAGAAAAGCGTTTTTCAGGCATGGAACACAAGAGGTGAAAAGGTGAATAAAAGCAATTCTACCACAATAATCTATGTTCTAATGATGACTCCTATAATGGTGCGTGCTCTTCTACATGGGAGAGACATTCATATTGACCAAAATAACTCGGGGCGCATGGAAAGTCAAAATGTTCCTAAGACACCTCTCTCTCACTGAGAAAAGCGTTTTTCTGGCATGGAACACAAGAGGTGAAAAGGTGAATAAAAGCAATTCTACCACAATAATCTATGTTCTAATGATGACTCCTATAATGGTGCGTGCTCTTCTACATGGGAGAGACATTCATATTGACCAATATAACTCGGGGCGCATGGAAAGTCAAAATGTTCCTAAGACACCTCTCTCTCACTGAGAAAAGCGTTCTTCAGGCATGGAAACACAAGAGGTGAAAAGGTGAATAAAAGCATCTCTACCACAATAATCTATGTTCTAATGATGACTCCTATAATGGTGCGTGCTCTTCTACATGGGAGAGACATTCATATTGACCAATATAACTCGGGGCGCATGGAAAGTCAAAATGTTCCTAAGACACCTCTCTCTCACTGAGAAAAGCGTTCTTCAGGCATGGAAACACAAGAGGTGAAAAGGTGAATAAAAGCATTTCTACCACAATAATCTATGTTCTAATGATGACTCCTATAATGGTGCGTGCTCTTCTACATGGGAGAGACATTCATATTGACCAATATAACTCGGGGCGCATGGAAAGTCAAAATGTTCCTAAGACACCTCTCTCTCACTGAGAAAAGCGTTTTTCAGGCATGGAACACAAGAGGTGAAAAGGTGAATAAAAGCAATTCTACCACAATAATCTATGTTCTAATGATGACTCCTATAATGGTGCGTGCTCTTCTACATGGGAGAGACATTCATATTGACCAAAATAACTCGGGGCGCATGGAAAGTCAAAATGTTCCTAAGACACCTCTCTCTCACTGAGAAAAGCGTTTTTCTGGCATGGAACACAAGAGGTGAAAAGGTGAATAAAAGCAATTCTACCACAATAATCTATGTTCTAATGATGACTCCTATAATGGTGCGTGCTCTTCTACATGGGAGAGACATTCATATTGACCAATATAACTCGGGGCGCATGGAAAGTCAAAATGTTCCTAAGACACCTCTCTCTCACTGAGAAAAGCGTTCTTCAGGCATGGAAACACAAGAGGTGAAAAGGTGAATAAAAGCATTTCTACCACAATAATCTATGTTCTAATGATGACTCCTATAATGGTGCGTGCTCTTCTACATGGGAGAGACATTCATATTGACCAATATAACTCGGGGCGCATGGAAAGTCAAAATGTTCCTAAGACACCTCTCTCTCACTGAGAAAAGCGTTCTTCAGGCATGGAAACACAAGAGGTGAAAAGGTGAATAAAAGCATTTCTACCACAATAATCTATGTTCTAATGATGAGTCCTATAATGGTGCGTGCTCTTCTACATGGGAGAGACATTCATATTGACCAATATAACTCGGGGCGCATGGAAAGTCAAAATGTTCCTAAGACACCTCTCTCTCACTGAGAAAAGCGTTCTTCAGGCATGGAAACACAAGAGGTGAAAAGGTGAATAAAAGCATTTCTACCACAATAATCTATGTTCTAATGATGACTCCTATAATGGTGCGTGCTCTTCTACATGGGAGAGACATTCATATTGACCAATATAACTCGGGGCGCATGGAAAGTCAAAATGTTCCTAAGACACCTCTCTCTCACTGAGAAAAGCGTTCTTCAGGCATGGAAACACAAGAGGTGAAAAGGTGAATAAAAGCATTTCTACCACAATAATCTATGTTCTAATGATGACTCCTATAATGGTGCGTGCTCTTCTACATGGGAGAGACATTCATATTGACCAATATAACTCGGGGCGCATGGAAAGTCAAAATGTTCCTAAGACACCTCTCTCTCACTGAGAAAAGCGTTCTTCAGGCATGGAAACACAAGAGGTGAAAAGGTGAATAAAAGCATTTCTACCACAATAATCTATGTTCTAATGATGACTCCTATAATGGTGCGTGCTCTTCTACATGGGAGAGACATTCATATTGACCAATATAACTCGGGGAGCATGGAAAGTCAAAATGTTCCTAAGACACCTCTCTCTCACTGAGAAAAGCGTTCTTCAGGCATGGAAACACAAGAGGTGAAAAGGTGAATAAAAGCATTTCTACCACAATAATCTATGTTCTAATGATGACTCCTATAATGGTGCGTGCTCTTCTACATGGGAGAGACATTCATATTGACCAATATAACTCGGGGCGCATGGAAAGTCAAAATGTTCCTAAGACACCTCTCTCTCACTGAGAAAAGCGTTCTTCAGGCATGGAAACACAAGAGGTGAAAAGGTGAATAAAAGCATTTCTACCACAATAATCTATGTTCTAATGATGACTCCTATAATGGTGCGTGCTCTTCTACATGGGAGAGACATTCATATTGACCAATATAACTCGGGGCGCATGGAAAGTCAAAATGTTCCTAAGACACCTCTCTCTCACTGAGAAAAGCGTTTTTCAGGCATGGAACACAAGAGGTGAAAAGGTGAATAAAAGCATTTCTACCACAATAATCTATGTTCTAATGATGAGTCCTATAATGGTGCGTGCTCTTCTACATGGGAGAGACATTCATATTGACCAATATAACTCGGGGCGCATGGAAAGTCAAAATGTTCCTAAGACACCTCTCTCTCACTGAGAAAAGCGTTCTTCAGGCATGGAAACACAAGAGGTGAAAAGGTGAATAAAAGCATTTCTACCACAATAATCTATGTTCTAATGATGACTCCTATAATGGTGCGTGCTCTTCTACATGGGAGAGACATTCATATTGACCAATATAACTCGGGGCGCATGGAAAGTCAAAATGTTCCTAAGACACCTCTCTCTCACTGAGAAAAGCGTTCTTCAGGCATGGAAACACAAGAGGTGAAAAGGTGAATAAAAGCATTTCTACCACAATAATCTATGTTCTAATGATGACTCCTATAATGGTGCGTGCTCTTCTACATGGGAGAGACATTCATATTGACCAAAATAACGCGGGGCGCATGGAAAGTCAAAATGTTCCTAAGACACCTCTCTCTCACTGAGAAAAGCGTTCTTCAGGCATGGAAACACAAGAGGTGAAAAGGTGAATAAAAGCAATTCTACCACAATAATCTATGTTCTAATGATGATTCCTATAATGGTGCGTGCTCTTCTACATGGGAGAGACATTCATATTGACCAATATAACTCGGGGCGCATGGAAAGTCAAAATGTTCCTAAGACACCTCTCTCTCACTGAGAAAAGCGTTTTTCTGGCATGGAACACAAGAGGTGAAAAGGTGAATAAAAGCAATTCTACCACAATAATCTATGTTCTAATGATGACTCCTATAATGGTGCGTGCTCTTCTACATGGGAGAGACATTCATATTGACCAAAATAATTCGGGGCGCATGGAAAGTCAAAATGTTCCTAAGACACCTCTCTCTCACTGAGAAAAGCGTTCTTCAGGCATGGAAACACAAGAGGTGAAAAGGTGAATAAAAGCATTTCTACCACAATAATCTATGTTCTAATGATGACTCCTATAATGGTGCGTGCTCTTCTACATGGGAGAGACATTCATATTGACCAATATAACTCGGGGCGCATGGAAAGTCAAAATGTTCCTAAGACACCTCTCTCTCACTGAGAAAAGCGTTCTTCAGGCATGGAAACACAAGAGGTGAAAAGGTGAATAAAAGCATTTCTACCACAATAATCTATGTTCTAATGATGACTCCTATAATGGTGCGTGCTCTTCTACATGGGAGAGACATTCATATTGACCAAAATTTCTCGGGGCGCATGGAAAGTCAAAATGTTCCTAAGACACCTCTCTCTCACTGAGAAAAGCGTTTTTCAGGCATGGAACACAAGAGGTGAAAAGGTGAATAAAAGCATTTCTACCACAATAATCTATGTTCTAATGATGACTCCTATAATGGTGCGTGCTCTTCTACATGGGAGAGACATTCATATTGACCAATATAACTCGGGGCGCATGGAAAGTCAAAATGTTCCTAAGACACCTCTCTCTCACTGAGAAAAGCGTTCTTCAGGCATGGAAACACAAGAGGTGAAAAGGTGAATAAAAGCAATTCTACCACAATAATCTATGTTCTAATGATGATTCCTATAATGGTGCGTGCTCTTCTACATGGGAGAGACATTCATATTGACCAATATAACTCGGGGCGCATGGAAAGTCAAAATGTTCCTAAGACACCTCTCTCTCACTGAGAAAAGCGTTTTTCTGGCATGGAACACAAGAGGTGAAAAGGTGAATAAAAGCAATTCTACCACAATAATCTATGTTCTAATGATGACTCCTATAATGGTGCGTGCTCTTCTACATGGGAGAGACATTCATATTGACCAAAATAATTCGGGGCGCATGGAAAGTCAAAATGTTCCTAAGACACCTCTCTCTCACTGAGAAAAGCGTTCTTCAGGCATGGAAACACAAGAGGTGAAAAGGTGAATAAAAGCATTTCTACCACAATAATCTATGTTCTAATGATGACTCCTATAATGGTGCGTGCTCTTCTACATGGGAGAGACATTCATATTGACCAATATAACTCGGGGCGCATGGAAAGTCAAAATGTTCCTAAGACACCTCTCTCTCACTGAGAAAAGCGTTCTTCAGGCATGGAAACACAAGAGGTGAAAAGGTGAATAAAAGCATTTCTACCACAATAATCTATGTTCTAATGATGACTCCTATAATGGTGCGTGCTCTTCTACATGGGAGAGACATTCATATTGACCAAAATAACTCGGGGCGCATGGAAAGTCAAAATGTTCCTAAGACACCTCTCTCTCACTGAGAAAAGCGTTCTTCAGGCATGGAAACACAAGAGGTGAAAAGGTGAATAAAAGCATTTCTACCACAATAATCTATGTTCTAATGATGACTCCTATAATGGTG
Source organism: Borostomias antarcticus (assembly GCF_949987555.1). Taxonomy (NCBI): domain Eukaryota; kingdom Metazoa; phylum Chordata; class Actinopteri; order Stomiiformes; family Stomiidae; genus Borostomias; species Borostomias antarcticus. Next base: position 2,103,381 of record NC_140248.1, on the reverse strand, counting down.
CGTGCTCTTCTACATGGGAGAGACATTCATATTGACCAATATAACTCGGGGCGCATGGAAAGTCAAAATGTTCCTAAGACACCTCTCTCTCACTGAGAAAAGCGTTCTTCAGGCATGGAAACACAAGAGGTGAAAAGGTGAATAAAAGCATTTCTACCACAATAATCTATGTTCTAATGATGACTCCTATAATGGTGCGTGCTCTTCTACATGGGAGAGACATTCATATTGACCAAAATAACGCGGGGCGCATGGAAAGTCAAAATGTTCCTAAGACACCTCTCTCTCACTGAGAAAAGCGTTCTTCAGGCATGGAAACACAAGAGGTGAAAAGGTGAATAAAAGCAATTCTACCACAATAATCTATGTTCTAATGATGATTCCTATAATGGTGCGTGCTCTTCTACATGGGAGAGACATTCATATTGACCAATATAACTCGGGGCGCATGGAAAGTCAAAATGTTCCTAAGACACCTCTCTCTCACTGAGAAAAGCGTTTTTCTGGCATGGAACACAAGAGGTGAAAAGGTGAATAAAAGCAATTCTACCACAATAATCTATGTTCTAATGATGACTCCTATAATGGTGCGTGCTCTTCTACATGGGAGAGACATTCATATTGACCAAAATAATTCGGGGCGCATGGAAAGTCAAAATGTTCCTAAGACACCTCTCTCTCACTGAGAAAAGCGTTCTTCAGGCATGGAAACACAAGAGGTGAAAAGGTGAATAAAAGCATTTCTACCACAATAATCTATGTTCTAATGATGACTCCTATAATGGTGCGTGCTCTTCTACATGGGAGAGACATTCATATTGACCAATATAACTCGGGGCGCATGGAAAGTCAAAATGTTCCTAAGACACCTCTCTCTCACTGAGAAAAGCGTTCTTCAGGCATGGAAACACAAGAGGTGAAAAGGTGAATAAAAGCATTTCTACCACAATAATCTATGTTCTAATGATGACTCCTATAATGGTGCGTGCTCTTCTACATGGGAGAGACATTCATATTGACCAAAATAACTCGGGGCGCATGGAAAGTCAAAATGTTCCTAAGACACCTCTCTCTCACTGAGAAAAGCGTTTTTCTGGCATGGAACACAAGAGGTGAAAAGGTGAATAAAAGCAATTCTACCACAATAATCTATGTTCTAATGATGACTCCTATAATGGTGCGTACTCTTCTACATGGGAGAGACATTCATATTGACCAATATAACTCGGGGCGCATGGAAAGTCAAAATGTTCCTAAGACACCTCTCTCTCACTGAGAAAAGCGTTCTTCAGGCATGGAAACACAAGAGGTGAAAAGGTGAATAAAAGCATTTCTACCACAATAATCTATGTTCTAATGATGACTCCTATAATGGTGCGTGCTCTTCTACATGGGAGAGACATTCATATTGACCAAAATTTCTCGGGGCGCATGGAAAGTCAAAATGTTCCTAAGACACCTCTCTCTCACTGAGAAAAGCGTTCTTCAGGCATGGAAACACAAGAGGTGAAAAGGTGAATAAAAGCATTTCTACCACAATAATCTATGTTCTAATGATGACTCCTATAATGGTGCGTGCTCTTCTACATGGGAGAGACATTCATATTGACCAATATAACTCGGGGCGCATGGAAAGTCAAAATGTTCCTAAGACACCTCTCTCTCACTGAGAAAAGCGTTCTTCAGGCATGGAAACACAAGAGGTGAAAAGGTGAATAAAAGCATTTCTACCACAATAATCTATGTTCTAATGATGACTCCTATAATGGTGCGTGCTCTTCTACATGGGAGAGACATTCATATTGACCAATATAACTCGGGGCGCATGGAAAGTCAAAATGTTCCTAAGACACCTCTCTCTCACTGAGAAAAGCGTTTTTCTGGCATGGAACACAAGAGGTGAAAAGGTGAATAAAAGCAATTCTACCACAATAATCTATGTTCTAATGATGACTCCTATAATGGTGCGTGCTCTTCTACATGGGAGAGACATTCATATTGACCAAAATAATTCGGGGCGCATGGAAAGTCAAAATGTTCCTAAGACACCTCTCTCTCACTGAGAAAAGCGTTCTTCAGGCATGGAAACACAAGAGGTGAAAAGGTGAATAAAAGCATTTCTACCACAATAATCTATGTTCTAATGATGACTCCTATAATGGTGCGTGCTCTTCTACATGGGAGAGACATTCATATTGACCAATATAACTCGGGGCGCATGGAAAGTCAAAATGTTCCTAAGACACCTCTCTCTCACTGAGAAAAGCGTTCTTCAGGCATGGAAACACAAGAGGTGAAAAGGTGAATAAAAGCATTTCTACCACAATAATCTATGTTCTAATGATGACTCCTATAATGGTGCGTGCTCTTCTACATGGGAGAGACATTCATATTGACCAAAATAACTCGGGGCGCATGGAAAGTCAAAATGTTCCTAAGACACCTCTCTCTCACTGAGAAAAGCGTTTTTCTGGCATGGAACACAAGAGGTGAAAAGGTGAATAAAAGCAATTCTACCACAATAATCTATGTTCTAATGATGACTCCTATAATGGTGCGTACTCTTCTACATGGGAGAGACATTCATATTGACCAATATAACTCGGGGCGCATGGAAAGTCAAAATGTTCCTAAGACACCTCTCTCTCACTGAGAAAAGCGTTCTTCAGGCATGGAAACACAAGAGGTGAAAAGGTGAATAAAAGCATTTCTACCACAATAATCTATGTTCTAATGATGACTCCTATAATGGTGCGTGCTCTTCTACATGGGAGAGACATTCATATTGACCAAAATTTCTCGGGGCGCATGGAAAGTCAAAATGTTCCTAAGACACCTCTCTCTCACTGAGAAAAGCGTTCTTCAGGCATGGAAACACAAGAGGTGAAAAGGTGAATAAAAGCATTTCTACCACAATAATCTATGTTCTAATGATGACTCCTATAATGGTGCGTGCTCTTCTACATGGGAGAGACATTCATATTGACCAATATAACTCGGGTTGCATGGAAAGTCAAAATGTTCCTAAGACACCTCTCTCTCACTGAGAAAAGCGTTTTTCTGGCATGGAACACAAGAGGTGAAAAGGTGAATAAAAGCAATTCTACCACAATAATCTATGTTCTAATGATGACTCCTATAATGGTGCGTGCTCTTCTACATGGGAGAGACATTCATATTGACCAAAATTTCTCGGGGCGCATGGAAAGTCAAAATGTTCCTAAGACACCTCTCTCTCACTGAGAAAAGCGTTCTTCAGGCATGGAAACACAAGAGGTGAAAAGGTGAATAAAAGCATTTCTACCACAATAATCTATGTTCTAATGATGACTCCTATAATGGTGCGTGCTCTTCTACATGGGAGAGACATTCATATTGACCAATATAACTCGGGGCGCATGGAAAGTCAAAATGTTCCTAAGACACCTCTCTCTCACTGAGAAAAGCGTTCTTCAGGCATGGAAACACAAGAGGTGAAAAGGTGAATAAAAGCATTTCTACCACAATAATCTATGTTCTAATGATGACTCCTATAATGGTGCGTGCTCTTCTACATGGGAGAGACATTCATATTGACCAATATAACTCGGGGCGCATGGAAAGTCAAAATGTTCCTAAGACACCTCTCTCTCACTGAGAAAAGCGTTCTTCAGGCATGGAAACACGAGGTGAAAAGGTGAATAAAAGCATTTCTACCACAATAATCTATGTTCTAATGATGACTCCTATAATGGTGCGTGCTCTTCTACATGGGAGAGACATTCATATTGACCAATATAACTCGGGGCGCATGGAAAGTCAAAATGTTCCTAAGACACCTCTCTCTCACTGAGAAAAGCGTTTTTCAGGCATGGAACACAAGAGGTGAAAAGGTGAATAAAAGCAATTCTACCACAATAATCTATGTTCTAATGATGACTCCTATAATGGTGCGTGCTCTTCTACATGGGAGAGACATTCATATTGACCAAAATAACTCGGGGCGCATGGAAAGTCAAAATGTTCCTAAGACACCTCTCTCTCACTGAGAAAAGCTTTCTTCAGGCATGGAAACACAAGAGGTGAAAAGGTGAATAAAAGCATTTCTACCACAATAATCTATGTTCTAATGATGACTCCTATAATGGTGCGTGCTCTTCTACATGGGAGAGACATTCATATTGACCAATATAACTCGGGGCGCATGGAAAGTCAAAATGTTCCTAAGACACCTCTCTCTCACTGAGAAAAGCGTTCTTCAGGCATGGAAACACAAGAGGTGAAAAGGTGAATAAAAGCATTTCTACCACAATAATCTATGTTCTAATGATGACTCCTATAATGGTGCGTGCTCTTCTACATGGGAGAGACATTCATATTGACCAATATAACTCGGGGCGCATGGAAAGTCAAAATGTTCCTAAGACACCTCTCTCTCACTGAGAAAAGCGTTCTTCAGGCATGGAAACACAAGAGGTGAAAAGGTGAATAAAAGCATTTCTACCACAATAATCTAATCTATGTTCTAATGATGACTCCTATAATGGTGCGTGCTCTTCTACATGGGAGAGACATTCATATTGACCAATATAACTCGGGGCGCATGGAAAGTCAAAATGTTCCTAAGACACCTCTCTCTCACTGAGAAAAGCGTTTTTCAGGCATGGAACACAAGAGGTGAAAAGGTGAATAAAAGCAATTCTACCACAATAATCTATGTTCTAATGATGACTCCTATAATGGTGCGTGCTCTTCTACATGGGAGAGACATTCATATTGACCAAAATAACTCGGGGCGCATGGAAAGTCAAAATGTTCCTAAGACACCTCTCTCTCACTGAGAAAAGCGTTCTTCAGGCATGGAAACACAAGAGGTGAAAAGGTGAATAAAAGCATTTCTACCACAATAATCTATGTTCTAATGATGACTCCTATAATGGTACGTGCTCTTCTACATGGGAGAGACATTCATATTGACCAATATAACTCGGGGCGCATGGAAAGTTAAAATGTTCCTAAGACACCTCTCTCTCACTGAGAAGAGCGTTCTTCAGGCATGGAAACACAAGAGGTGAAAAGGTGAATAAAAGCATTTCTACCACAATAATCTATGTTCTAATGATGACTCCTATAATGGTGCGTGCTCTTCTACATGGGAGAGACATTCATATTGACCAATATAACTCGGGGCGCATGGAAAGTCAAAATGTTCCTAAGACACCTCTCTCTCACTGAGAAAAGCGTTCTTCAGGCATGGAAACACAAGAGGTGAAAAGGTGAATAAAAGCATTTCTACCACAATAATCTATGTTCTAATGATGACTCCTATAATGGTGCGTGCTCTTCTACATGGGAGAGACATTCATATTGACCAAAATAACTCGGGGCGCATGGAAAGTCAAAATGTTCCTAAGACACCTCTCTCTCACTGAGAAAAGCGTTCTTCAGGCATGGAAACACAAGAGGTGAAAAGGTGAATAAAAGCATTTCTACCACAATAATCTATGTTCTAATGATGACTCCTATAATGGTACGTGCTCTTCTACATGGGAGAGACATTCATATTGACCAATATAACTCGGGGCGCATGGAAAGTCAAAATGTTCCTAAGACACCTCTCTCTCACTGAGAAGAGCGTTCTTCAGGCATGGAAACACAAGAGGTGAAAAGGTGAATAAAAGCATTTCTACCACAATAATCTATGTTCTAATGATGACTCCTATAATGGTGCGTGCTCTTCTACATGGGAGAGACATTCATATTGACCAATATAACTCGGGGCGCATGGAAAGTCAAAATGTTCCTAAGACACCTCTCTCTCACTGAGAAAAGCGTTTTTCAGGCATGGAACACAAGAGGTGAAAAGGTGAATAAAAGCAATTCTACCACAATAATCTATGTTCTAATGATGACTCCTATAATGGTGCGTGCTCTTCTACATGGGAGAGACATTCATATTGACCAAAATAACTCGGGGCGCATGGAAAGTCAAAATGTTCCTAAGACACCTCTCTCTCACTGAGAAAAGCTTTCTTCAGGCATGGAAACACAAGAGGTGAAAAGGTGAATAAAAGCATTTCTACCACAATAATCTATGTTCTAATGATGACTCCTATAATGGTGCGTGCTCTTCTACATGGGAGAGACATTCATATTGACCAATATAACTCGGGGCGCATGGAAAGTCAAAATGTTCCTAAGACACCTCTCTCTCACTGAGAAAAGCGTTCTTCAGGCATGGAAACACAAGAGGTGAAAAGGTGAATAAAAGCATTTCTACCACAATAATCTATGTTCTAATGATGACTCCTATAATGGTGCGTGCTCTTCTACATGGGAGAGACATTCATATTGACCAATATAACTCGGGGCGCATGGAAAGTCAAAATGTTCCTAAGACACCTCTCTCTCACTGAGAAAAGCGTTCTTCAGGCATGGAAACACAAGAGGTGAAAAGGTGAATAAAAGCATTTCTACCACAATAATCTAATCTATGTTCTAATGATGACTCCTATAATGGTGCGTGCTCTTCTACATGGGAGAGACATTCATATTGACCAATATAACTCGGGGCGCATGGAAAGTCAAAATGTTCCTAAGACACCTCTCTCTCACTGAGAAAAGCGTTTTTCTGGCATGGAACACAAGAGGTGAAAAGGTGAATAAAAGCAATTCTACCACAATAATCTATGTTCTAATGATGACTCCTATAATGGTGCGTGCTCTTCTACATGGGAGAGACATTCATATTGACCAAAATTTCTCGGGGCGCATGGAAAGTCAAAATGTTCCTAAGACACCTCTCTCTCACTGAGAAAAGCGTTCTTCAGGCATGGAAACACAAGAGGTGAAAAGGTGAATAAAAGCATTTCTACCACAATAATCTATGTTCTAATGATGACTCCTATAATGGTGCGTGCTCTTCTACATGGGAGAGACATTCATATTGACCAATATAACTCGGGGCGCATGGAAAGTCAAAATGTTCCTAAGACACCTCTCTCTCACTGAGAAAAGCGTTCTTCAGGCATGGAAACACAAGAGGTGAAAAGGTGAATAAAAGCATTTCTACCACAATAATCTATGTTCTAATGATGACTCCTATAATGGTGCGTGCTCTTCTACATGGGAGAGACATTCATATTGACCAATATAACTCGGGGCGCATGGAAAGTCAAAATGTTCCTAAGACACCTCTCTCTCACTGAGAAAAGCGTTCTTCAGGCATGGAAACACGAGGTGAAAAGGTGAATAAAAGCATTTCTACCACAATAATCTATGTTCTAATGATGACTCCTATAATGGTGCGTGCTCTTCTACATGGGAGAGACATTCATATTGACCAATATAACTCGGGGCGCATGGAAAGTCAAAATGTTCCTAAGACACCTCTCTCTCACTGAGAAAAGCGTTTTTCAGGCATGGAACACAAGAGGTGAAAAGGTGAATAAAAGCAATTCTACCACAATAATCTATGTTCTAATGATGACTCCTATAATGGTGCGTGCTCTTCTACATGGGAGAGACATTCATATTGACCAAAATAACTCGGGGCGCATGGAAAGTCAAAATGTTCCTAAGACACCTCTCTCTCACTGAGAAAAGCTTTCTTCAGGCATGGAAACACAAGAGGTGAAAAGGTGAATAAAAGCATTTCTACCACAATAATCTATGTTCTAATGATGACTCCTATAATGGTGCGTGCTCTTCTACATGGGAGAGACATTCATATTGACCAATATAACTCGGGGCGCATGGAAAGTCAAAATGTTCCTAAGACACCTCTCTCTCACTGAGAAAAGCGTTCTTCAGGCATGGAAACACAAGAGGTGAAAAGGTGAATAAAAGCATTTCTACCACAATAATCTATGTTCTAATGATGACTCCTATAATGGTGCGTGCTCTTCTACATGGGAGAGACATTCATATTGACCAATATAACTCGGGGCGCATGGAAAGTCAAAATGTTCCTAAGACACCTCTCTCTCACTGAGAAAAGCGTTCTTCAGGCATGGAAACACAAGAGGTGAAAAGGTGAATAAAAGCATTTCTACCACAATAATCTAATCTATGTTCTAATGATGACTCCTATAATGGTGCGTGCTCTTCTACATGGGAGAGACATTCATATTGACCAATATAACTCGGGGCGCATGGAAAGTCAAAATGTTCCTAAGACACCTCTCTCTCACTGAGAAAAGCGTTTTTCAGGCATGGAACACAAGAGGTGAAAAGGTGAATAAAAGCAATTCTACCACAATAATCTATGTTCTAATGATGACTCCTATAATGGTGCGTGCTCTTCTACATGGGAGAGACATTCATATTGACCAAAATAACTCGGGGCGCATGGAAAGTCAAAATGTTCCTAAGACACCTCTCTCTCACTGAGAAAAGCGTTCTTCAGGCATGGAAACACAAGAGGTGAAAAGGTGAATAAAAGCATTTCTACCACAATAATCTATGTTCTAATGATGACTCCTATAATGGTACGTGCTCTTCTACATGGGAGAGACATTCATATTGACCAATATAACTCGGGGCGCATGGAAAGTTAAAATGTTCCTAAGACACCTCTCTCTCACTGAGAAGAGCGTTCTTCAGGCATGGAAACACAAGAGGTGAAAAGGTGAATAAAAGCATTTCTACCACAATAATCTATGTTCTAATGATGACTCCTATAATGGTGCGTGCTCTTCTACATGGGAGAGACATTCATATTGACCAATATAACTCGGGGCGCATGGAAAGTCAAAATGTTCCTAAGACACCTCTCTCTCACTGAGAAAAGCGTTCTTCAGGCATGGAAACACAAGAGGTGAAAAGGTGAATAAAAGCATTTCTACCACAATAATCTATGTTCTAATGATGACTCCTATAATGGTGCGTGCTCTTCTACATGGGAGAGACATTCATATTGACCAAAATAACTCGGGGCGCATGGAAAGTCAAAATGTTCCTAAGACACCTCTCTCTCACTGAGAAAAGCGTTCTTCAGGCATGGAAACACAAGAGGTGAAAAGGTGAATAAAAGCATTTCTACCACAATAATCTATGTTCTAATGATGACTCCTATAATGGTACGTGCTCTTCTACATGGGAGAGACATTCATATTGACCAATATAACTCGGGGCGCATGGAAAGTCAAAATGTTCCTAAGACACCTCTCTCTCACTGAGAAGAGCGTTCTTCAGGCATGGAAACACAAGAGGTGAAAAGGTGAATAAAAGCATTTCTACCACAATAATCTATGTTCTAATGATGACTCCTATAATGGTGCGTGCTCTTCTACATGGGAGAGACATTCATATTGACCAATATAACTCGGGGCGCATGGAAAGTCAAAATGTTCCTAAGACACCTCTCTCTCACTGAGAAAAGCGTTTTTCAGGCATGGAACACAAGAGGTGAAAAGGTGAATAAAAGCAATTCTACCACAATAATCTATGTTCTAATGATGACTCCTATAATGGTGCGTGCTCTTCTACATGGGAGAGACATTCATATTGACCAAAATAACTCGGGGCGCATGGAAAGTCAAAATGTTCCTAAGACACCTCTCTCTCACTGAGAAAAGCTTTCTTCAGGCATGGAAACACAAGAGGTGAAAAGGTGAATAAAAGCATTTCTACCACAATAATCTATGTTCTAATGATGACTCCTATAATGGTGCGTGCTCTTCTACATGGGAGAGACATTCATATTGACCAATATAACTCGGGGCGCATGGAAAGTCAAAATGTTCCTAAGACACCTCTCTCTCACTGAGAAAAGCGTTCTTCAGGCATGGAAACACAAGAGGTGAAAAGGTGAATAAAAGCATTTCTACCACAATAATCTATGTTCTAATGATGACTCCTATAATGGTGCGTGCTCTTCTACATGGGAGAGACATTCATATTGACCAATATAACTCGGGGCGCATGGAAAGTCAAAATGTTCCTAAGACACCTCTCTCTCACTGAGAAAAGCGTTCTTCAGGCATGGAAACACAAGAGGTGAAAAGGTGAATAAAAGCATTTCTACCACAATAATCTAATCTATGTTCTAATGATGACTCCTATAATGGTGCGTGCTCTTCTACATGGGAGAGACATTCATATTGACCAATATAACTCGGGGCGCATGGAAAGTCAAAATGTTCCTAAGACACCTCTCTCTCACTGAGAAAAGCGTTTTTCAGGCATGGAACACAAGAGGTGAAAAGGTGAATAAAAGCAATTCTACCACAATAATCTATGTTCTAATGATGACTCCTATAATGGTGCGTGCTCTTCTACATGGGAGAGACATTCATATTGACCAAAATAACTCGGGGCGCATGGAAAGTCAAAATGTTCCTAAGACACCTCTCTCTCACTGAGAAAAGCGTTCTTCAGGCATGGAAACACAAGAGGTGAAAAGGTGAATAAAAGCATTTCTACCACAATAATCTATGTTCTAATGATGACTCCTATAATGGTACGTGCTCTTCTACATGGGAGAGACATTCATATTGACCAATATAACTCGGGGCGCATGGAAAGTCAAAATGTTCCTAAGACACCTCTCTCTCACTGAGAAGAGCGTTCTTCAGGCATGGAAACACAAGAGGTGAAAAGGTGAATAAAAGCATTTCTACCACAATAATCTATGTTCTAATGATGACTCCTATAATGGTGCGTGCTCTTCTACATGGGAGAGACATTCATATTGACCAATATAACTCGGGGCGCATGGAAAGTCAAAATGTTCCTAAGACACCTCTCTCTCACTGAGAAAAGCGTTTTTCAGGCATGGAACACAAGAGGTGAAAAGGTGAATAAAAGCAATTCTACCACAATAATCTATGTTCTAATGATGACTCCTATAATGGTGCGTGCTCTTCTACATGGGAGAGACATTCATATTGACCAAAATAACTCGGGGCGCATGGAAAGTCAAAATGTTCCTAAGACACCTCTCTCTCACTGAGAAAAGCGTTCTTCAGGCATGGAAACACAAGAGGTGAAAAGGTGAATAAAAGCATTTCTACCACAATAATCTATGTTCTAATGATGACTCCTATAATGGTACGTGCTCTTCTACATGGGAGAGACATTCATATTGACCAATATAACTCGGGGCGCATGGAAAGTCAAAATGTTCCTAAGACACCTCTCTCTCACTGAGAAGAGCGTTCTTCAGGCATGGAAACACAAGAGGTGAAAAGGTGAATAAAAGCATTTCTACCACAATAATCTATGTTCTAATGATGACTCCTATAATGGTGCGTGCTCTTCTACATGGGAGAGACATTCATATTGACCAATATAACTCGGGGCGCATGGAAAGTCAAAATGTTCCTAAGACACCTCTCTCTCACTGAGAAAAGCGTTCTTCAGGCATGGAAACACAAGAGGTGAAAAGGTGAATAAAAGCATTTCTACCACAATAATCTATGTTCTAATGATGACTCCTATAATGGTGCGTGCTCTTCTACATGGGAGAGACATTCATATTGACCAAAATAACTCGGGGCGCATGGAAAGTCAAAATGTTCCTAAGACATCTCTCTCTCACTGAGAAAAGCGTTTTTCTGGCATGGAACACAAGAGGTGAAAAGGTGAATAAAAGCAATTCTACCACAATAATCTATGTTCTAATGATGACTCCTATAATGGTGCGTGCTCTTCTACATGGGAGAGACATTCATATTGACCAATATAACTCGGGGCGCATGGAAAGTCAAAATGTTCCTAAGACACCTCTCTCTCACTGAGAAAAGCGTTCTTCAGGCATGGAAACACAAGAGGTGAAAAGGTGAATAAAAGCATTTCACCACAATAATCTATGTTCTAATGATGACTCCTATAATGGTGCGTGCTCTTCTACATGGGAGAGACATTCATATTGACCAAAATAACTCGGGGCGCATGGAAAGTCAAAATGTTCCTAAGACACCTCTCTCTCACTGAGAAAAGCGTTCTTCAGGCATGGAAACACAAGAGGTGAAAAGGTGAATAAAAGCATTTCTACCACAATAATCTATGTTCTAATGATGACTCCTATAATGGTGCGTGCTCTTCTACATGGGAGAGACATTCATATTGACCAATATAACTCGGGGAGCATGGAAAGTAAAAAATGTTCCTAAAACACCTCTCTCTCACTGAGAAAAGCGTTCTTCAGGCATGGAAACACAAGAGGTGAAAAGGTGAATAAAAGCATTTCTACCACAATAATCTATGTTCTAATGATGACTCCTATAATGGTGCGTGCTCTTCTACATGGGAGAGACATTCATATTGACCAATATAACTCGGGGCGCATGGAAAGTCAAAATGTTCCTAAGACACCTCTCTCTCACTGAGAAAAGCGTTCTTCAGGCATGGAAACACGAGGTGAAAAGGTGAATAAAAGCATTTCTACCACAATAATCTATGTTCTAATGATGACTCCTATAATGGTGCGTGCTCTTCTACATGGGAGAGACATTCATATTGACCAATATAACTCGGGGCGCATGGAAAGTCAAAATGTTCCTAAGACACCTCTCTCTCACTGAGAAAAGCGTTTTTCAGGCATGGAACACAAGAGGTGAAAAGGTGAATAAAAGCAATTCTACCACAATAATCTATGTTCTAATGATGACTCCTATAATGGTGCGTGCTCTTCTACATGGGAGAGACATTCATATTGACCAAAATAACTCGGGGCGCATGGAAAGTCAAAATGTTCCTAAGACACCTCTCTCTCACTGAGAAAAGCTTTCTTCAGGCATGGAAACACAAGAGGTGAAAAGGTGAATAAAAGCATTTCTACCACAATAATCTATGTTCTAATGATGACTCCTATAATGGTGCGTGCTCTTCTACATGGGAGAGACATTCATATTGACCAATATAACTCGGGGCGCATGGAAAGTCAAAATGTTCCTAAGACACCTCTCTCTCACTGAGAAAAGCGTTCTTCAGGCATGGAAACACAAGAGGTGAAAAGGTGAATAAAAGCATTTCTACCACAATAATCTATGTTCTAATGATGACTCCTATAATGGTGCGTGCTCTTCTACATGGGAGAGACATTCATATTGACCAATATAACTCGGGGCGCATGGAAAGTCAAAATGTTCCTAAGACACCTCTCTCTCACTGAGAAAAGCGTTCTTCAGGCATGGAAACACAAGAGGTGAAAAGGTGAATAAAAGCATTTCTACCACAATAATCTAATCTATGTTCTAATGATGACTCCTATAATGGTGCGTGCTCTTCTACATGGGAGAGACATTCATATTGACCAATATAACTCGGGGCGCATGGAAAGTCAAAATGTTCCTAAGACACCTCTCTCTCACTGAGAAAAGCGTTTTTCAGGCATGGAACACAAGAGGTGAAAAGGTGAATAAAAGCAATTCTACCACAATAATCTATGTTCTAATGATGACTCCTATAATGGTGCGTGCTCTTCTACATGGGAGAGACATTCATATTGACCAAAATAACTCGGGGCGCATGGAAAGTCAAAATGTTCCTAAGACACCTCTCTCTCACTGAGAAAAGCGTTCTTCAGGCATGGAAACACAAGAGGTGAAAAGGTGAATAAAAGCATTTCTACCACAATAATCTATGTTCTAATGATGACTCCTATAATGATACGTGCTCTTCTACATGGGAGAGACATTCATATTGACCAATATAACTCGGGTCGCATGGAAAGTCAAAATGTTCCTAAGACACCTCTCTCTCACTGAGAAGAGCGTTCTTCAGGCATGGAAACACAAGAGGTGAAAAGGTGAATAAAAGCATTTCTACCACAATAATCTATGTTCTAATGATGACTCCTATAATGGTGCGTGCTCTTCTACATGGGAGAGACATTCATATTGACCAATATAACTCGGGGCGCATGGAAAGTCAAAATGTTCCTAAGACACCTCTCTCTCACTGAGAAAAGCGTTCTTCAGGCATGGAAACACAAGAGGTGAAAAGGTGAATAAAAGCATTTCTACCACAATAATCTATGTTCTAATGATGACTCCTATAATGGTGCGTGCTCTTCTACATGGGAGAGACATTCATATTGACCAAAATAACTCGGGGCGCATGGAAAGTCAAAATGTTCCTAAGACACCTCTCTCTCACTGAGAAAAGCGTTCTTCAGGCATGGAAACACAAGAGGTGAAAAGGTGAATAAAAGCATTTCTACCACAATAATCTATGTTCTAATGATGACTCCTATAATGGTACGTGCTCTTCTACATGGGAGAGACATTCATATTGACCAATATAACTCGGGGCGCATGGAAAGTCAAAATGTTCCTAAGACACCTCTCTCTCACTGAGAAGAGCGTTCTTCAGGCATGGAAACACAAGAGGTGAAAAGGTGAATAAAAGCATTTCTACCACAATAATCTATGTTCTAATGATGACTCCTATAATGGTGCGTGCTCTTCTACATGGGAGAGACATTCATATTGACCAATATAACTCGGGGCGCATGGAAAGTCAAAATGTTCCTAAGACACCTCTCTCTCACTGAGAAAAGCGTTCTTCAGGCATGGAAACACAAGAGGTGAAAAGGTGAATAAAAGCATTTCTACCACAATAATCTAATCTATGTTCTAATGATGACTCCTATAATGGTGCGTGCTCTTCTACATGGGAGAGACATTCATATTGACCAATATAACTCGGGGCGCATGGAAAGTCAAAATGTTCCTAAGACACCTCTCTCTCACTGAGAAAAGCGTTCTTCAGGCATGGAAACACAAGAGGTGAAAAGGTGAATAAAAGCATTTCTACCACAATAATCTATGTTCTAATGATGACTCCTATAATGGTACGTGCTCTTCTACATGGGAGAGACATTCATATTGACCAATATAACTCGGGGCGCATGGAAAGTCAAAATGTTCCTAAGACACCTCTCTCTCACTGAGAAGAGCGTTCTTCAGGCATGGAAACACAAGAGGTGAAAAGGTGAATAAAAGCATTTCTACCACAATAATCTATGTTCTAATGATGACTCCTATAATGGTGCGTGCTCTTCTACATGGGAGAGACATTCATATTGACCAATATAACTCGGGGCGCATGGAAAGTCAAAATGTTCCTAAGACACCTCTCTCTCACTGAGAAAAGCGTTCTTCAGGCATGGAAACACAAGAGGTGAAAAGGTGAATAAAAGCATTTCTACCACAATAATCTATGTTCTAATGATGACTCCTATAATGGTGCGTGCTCTTCTACATGGGAGAGACATTCATATTGACCAAAATAACTCGGGGCGCATGGAAAGTCAAAATGTTCCTAAGACACCTCTCTCTCACTGAGAAAAGCGTTTTTCTGGCATGGAACACAAGAGGTGAAAAGGTGAATAAAAGCAATTCTACCACAATAATCTATGTTCTAATGATGACTCCTATAATGGTGCGTGCTTTTCTACATGGGAGAGACATTCATATTGACCAATATAACTCGGGGCGCATGGAAAGTCAAAATGTTCCTAAGACACCTCTCTCTCACTGAGAAGAGCGTTCTTCAGGCATGGAAACACAAGAGGTGAAAAGGTGAATAAAAGCATTTCTACCACAATAATCTATGTTCTAATGATGACTCCTATAATGGTGCGTGCTCTTCTACATGGGAGAGACATTCATATTGACCAATATAACTCGGGGCGCATGGAAAGTCAAAATGTTCCTAAGACACCTCTCTCTCACTGAGAAAAGCGTTCTTCAGGCATGGAAACACAAGAGGTGAAAAGGTGAATAAAAGCATTTCTACCACAATAATCTATGTTCTAATGATGACTCCTATAATGGTGCGTGCTCTTCTACATGGGAGAGACATTCATATTGACCAATATAACTCGGGGCGCATGGAAAGTCAAAATGTTCCTAAGACACCTCTCTCTCACTGAGAAAAGCGTTCTTCAGGCATGGAAACACAAGAGGTGAAAAGGTGAATAAAAGCATTTCTACCACAATAATCTATGTTCTAATGATGACTCCTATAATGGTGCGTGCTCTTCTACATGGGAGAGACATTCATATTGACCAATATAACTCGGGGCGCATGGAAAGTCAAAATGTTCCTAAGACACCTCTCTCTCACTGAGAAAAGCGTTCTTCAGGCATGGAAACACAAGAGGTGAAAAGGTGAATAAAAGCATTTCTACCACAATAATCTATGTTCTAATGATGACTCCTATAATGGTGCGTGCTCTTCTACATGGGAGAGACATTCATATTGACCAAAATTTCTCGGGGCGCATGGAAAGTCAAAATGTTCCTAAGACACCTCTCTCTCACTGAGAAAAGCGTTCTTCAGGCATGGAAACACAAGAGGTGAAAAGGTGAATAAAAGCATTTCTACCACAATAATCTATGTTATAATGATGACTCCTATAATGGTGCGTGCTCTTCTACATGGGAGAGACATTCATATTGACCAATATAACTCGGGGCGCATGGAAAGTCAAAATGTTCCTAAGACACCTCTCTCTCTCACTGAGAAAAGCGTTTTTCAGGCATGGAACACAATAGGTGAAAAGGTGAATAAAAGCAATTCTACCACAATAATCTATGTTCTAATGATGACTCCTATAATGGTGCGTGCTCTTCTACATGGGAGAGACATTCATATTGACCAAAATAACTCGGGACGCATGGAAAGTCAAAATGTTCCTAAGACACCTCTCTCTCACTGAGAAAAGCGTTCTTCAGGCATGGAAACACAAGAGGTGAAAAGGTGAATAAAAGCATTTCTACCACAATAATCTATGTTCTAATGATGACTCCTATAATGGTACGTGCTCCTCTACATGGGAGAGACATTCATATTGACCAATATAACTCGGGGCGCATGGAAAGTCAAAATGTTCCTAAGACACCTCTCTCTCACTGAGAAAAGCGTTCTTCAGGCATGGAAACACAAGAGGTGAAAAGGTGAATAAAAGCATTTCTACCACAATAATCTATGTTCTAATGATGACTCCTATAATGGTGCGTGCTCTTCTACATGGGAGAGACATTCATATTGACCAATATAACTCGGGGCGCATGGAAAGTCAAAATGTTCCTAAGACACCTCTCTCTCACTGAGAAAAGCGTTCTTCAGGCATGGAAACACAAGAGGTGAAAAGGTGAATAAAAGCATTTCTACCACAATAATCTATGTTCTAATGATGACTCCTATAATGGTGCGTGCTCTTCTACATGGGAGAGACATTCATATTGACCAATATAACTCGGGGCGCATGGAAAGTCAAAATGTTCCTAAGACACCTCTCTCTCACTGAGAAAAGCGTTCTTCAGGCATGGAAACACAAGAGGTGAAAAGGTGAATAAAAGCATTTCTACCACAATAATCTATGTTCTAATGATGACTCCTATAATGGTGCGTGCTCTTCTACATGGGAGAGACATTCATATTGACCAATATAACTCGGGGCGCATGGAAAGTCAAAATGTTCCTAAGACACCTCTCTCTCACTGTGAAAAGCGTTCTTCAGGCATGGAAACACAAGAGGTGAAAAGGTGAATAAAAGCATTTCTACCACAATAATCTATGTTCTAATGATGACTCCTATAATGGTGCGTGCTCTTCTACATGGGAGAGACATTCATATTGACCAATATAACTCGGGGCGCATGGAAAGTCAAAATGTTCCTAAGACACCTCTCTCTCACTGAGAAAAGCGTTTTTCAGGCATGGAACACAAGAGGTGAAAAGGTGAATAAAAGCAATTCTACCACAATAATCTATGTTCTAATGATGACTCCTATAATGGTGCGTCCTCTTCTACATGGGAGAGACATTCATATTGACCAAAATAACTCGGGGCGCATGGAAAGTCAAAATGTTCCTAAGACACCTCTCTCTCACTGAGAAAAGCGTTCTTCAGGCATGGAAACACAAGAGGTGAAAAGGTGAATAAAAGCATTTCTACCACAATAATCTATGTTCTAATGATGACTCCTATAATGGTGCGTGCTCTTCTACATGGGAGAGACATTCATATTGACCAATATAACTCGGGGCGCATGGAAAGTCAAAATGTTCCTAAGACACCTCTCTCTCACTGAGAAAAGCGTTCTTCAGGCATGGAAACACAAGAGGTGAAAAGGTGAATAAAAGCATTTCTACCACAATAATCTATGTTCTAATGATGACTCCTATAATGGTGCGTGCTCTTCTACATGGGAGAGACATTCATATTGACCAATATAACTCGGGGCGCATGGAAAGTCAAAATGTTCCTAAGACACCTCTCTCTCACTGAGAAGAGCGTTCTTCAGGCATGGAAACACAAGAGGTGAAAAGGTGAATAAAAGCAATTCTACCACAATAATCTATGTTCTAATGATGACTCCTATAATGGTGCGTGCTCTTCTACATGGGAGAGACATTCATATTGACCAATATAACTCGGGGCGCATGGAAAGTCAAAATGTTCCTAAGACACCTCTCTCTCACTGAGAAAAGCGTTCTTCAGGCATGGAAACACAAGAGGTGAAAAGGTGAATAAAAGCATTTCTACCACAATAATCTATGTTCTAATGATGACTCCTATAATGGTGCGTGCTCTTCTACATGGGAGAGACATTCATATTGACCAAAATAACTCGGGGCGCATGGAAAGTCAAAATGTTCCTAAGACACCTCTCTCTCACTGAGAAAAGCGTTTTTCTGGCATGGAACACAAGAGGTGAAAAGGTGAATAAAAGCAATTCTACCACAATAATCTATGTTCTAATGATGACTCCTATAATGGTGCGTGCTCTTCTACATGGGAGAGACATTCATATTGACCAATATAACTCGGGGCGTATGGAAAGTCAAAATGTTCCTAAGACACCTCTCTCTCACTGAGAAAAGCGTTCTTCAGGCATGGAAACACAAGAGGTGAAAAGGTGAATAAAAGCATTTCACCACAATAATCTATGTTCTAATGATGACTCCTATAATGGTGCGTGCTCTTCTACATGGGAGAGACATTCATATTGACCAAAATAACTCGGGGCGCATGGAAAGTCAAAATGTTCCTAAGACACCTCTCTCTCACTGAGAAAAGCGTTCTTCAGGCATGGAAACACAAGAGGTGAAAAGGTGAATAAAAGCATTTCTACCACAATAATCTATGTTCTAATGATGACTCCTATAATGGTGCGTGCTCTTCTACATGGGAGAGACATTCATATTGACCAATATAACTCGGGGAGCATGGAAAGTAAAAAATGTTCCTAAAACACCTCTCTCTCACTGAGAAAAGCGTTCTTCAGGCATGGAAACACAAGAGGTGAAAAGGTGAATAAAAGCATTTCTACCACAATAATCTATGTTCTAATGATGACTCCTATAATGGTGCGTGCTCTTCTACATGGGAGAGACATTCATATTGACCAATATAACTCGGGGCGCATGGAAAGTCAAAATGTTCCTAAGACACCTCTCTCTCACTGAGAAAAGCGTTCTTCAGGCATGGAAACACAAGAGGTGAAAAGGTGAATAAAAGCATTTCTACCACAATAATCTATGTTCTAATGATGACTCCTATAATGGTACGTGCTCTTCTACATGGGAGAGACATTCATATTGACCAATATAACTCGGGGCGCATGGAAAGTCAAAATGTTCCTAAGACACCTCTCTCTCACTGAGAAGAGCGTTCTTCAGGCATGGAAACACAAGAGGTGAAAAGGTGAATAAAAGCATTTCTACCACAATAATCTATGTTCTAATGATGACTCCTATAATGGTGCGTGCTCTTCTACATGGGAGAGACATTCATATTGACCAATATAACTCGGGGCGCATGGAAAGTCAAAATGTTCCTAAGACACCTCTCTCTCACTGAGAAAAGCGTTCTTCAGGCATGGAAACACAAGAGGTGAAAAGGTGAATAAAAGCATTTCTACCACAATAATCTATGTTCTAATGATGACTCCTATAATGGTGCGTGCTCTTCTACATGGGAGAGACATTCATATTGACCAAAATAACTCGGGGCGCATGGAAAGTCAAAATGTTCCTAAGACACCTCTCTCTCACTGAGAAAAGCGTTTTTCTGGCATGGAACACAAGAGGTGAAAAGGTGAATAAAAGCAATTCTACCACAATAATCTATGTTCTAATGATGACTCCTATAATGGTGCGTGCTCTTCTACATGGGAGAGACATTCATATTGACCAATATAACTCGGGGCGCATGGAAAGTCAAAATGTTCCTAAGACACCTCTCTCTCACTGAGAAAAGCGTTCTTCAGGCATGGAAACACAAGAGGTGAAAAGGTGAATAAAAGCATTTCTACCACAATAATCTAATCTATGTTCTAATGATGACTCCTATAATGGTGCGTGCTCTTCTACATGGGAGAGACATTCATATTGACCAATATAACTCGGGGCGCATGGAAAGTCAAAATGTTCCTAAGACACCTCTCTCTCACTGAGAAAAGCGTTTTTCAGGCATGGAACACAAGAGGTGAAAAGGTGAATAAAAGCAATTCTACCACAATAATCTATGTTCTAATGATGACTCCTATAATGGTGCGTGCTCTTCTACATGGGAGAGACATTCATATTGACCAAAATAACTCGGGGCGCATGGAAAGTCAAAATGTTCCTAAGACACCTCTCTCTCACTGAGAAAAGCGTTCTTCAGGCATGGAAACACAAGAGGTGAAAAGGTGAATAAAAGCATTTCTACCACAATAATCTATGTTCTAATGATGACTCCTATAATGGTATGTGCTCTTCTACATGGGAGAGACATTCATATTGACCAATATAACTCGGGTCGCATGGAAAGTCAAAATGTTCCTAAGACACCTCTCTCTCACTGAGAAAAGCGTTCTTCAGGCATGGAAACACAAGAGGTGAAAAGGTGAATAAAAGCATTTCTACCACAATAATCTAATCTATGTTCTAATGATGACTCCTATAATGGTGCGTGCTCTTCTACATGGGAGAGACATTCATATTGACCAATATAACTCGGGGCGCATGGAAAGTCAAAATGTTCCTAAGACACCTCTCTCTCACTGAGAAAAGCGTTCTTCAGGCATGGAAACACAAGAGGTGAAAAGGTGAATAAAAGCATTTCTACCACAATAATCTATGTTCTAATGATGACTCCTATAATGGTGCGTGCTCTTCTACATGGGAGAGACATTCATATTGACCAAAATAACTCGGGGCGCATGGAAAGTCAAAATGTTCCTAAGACACCTCTCTCTCACTGAGAAAAGCGTTTTTCTGGCATGGAACACAAGAGGTGAAAAGGTGAATAAAAGCAATTCTACCACAATAATCTATGTTCTAATGATGACTCCTATAATGGTGCGTGCTCTTCTACATGGGAGAGACATTCATATTGACCAATATAACTCGGGGCGCATGGAAAGTCAAAATGTTCCTAAGACACCTCTCTCTCACTGAGAAAAGCGTTCTTCAGGCATGGAAACACAAGAGGTGAAAAGGTGAATAAAAGCATTTCTACCACAATAATCTATGTTCTAATGATGACTCCTATAATGGTGCGTCCTCTTCTACATGGGAGAGACATTCATATTGACCAAAATAACTCGGGGCGCATGGAAAGTCAAAATGTTCCTAAGACACCTCTCTCTCACTGAGAAAAGCGTTCTTCAGGCATGGAAACACAAGAGGTGAAAAGGTGAATAAAAGCATTTCTACCACAATAATCTATGTTCTAATGATGACTCCTATAATGGTGCGTGCTCTTCTACATGGCATTCATATTGACCAATATAACTCGGGGCGCATGGAAAGTCAAAATGTTCCTAAGACACCTCTCTCTCACTGAGAAAAGCGTTCTTCAGGCATGGAAACACAAGAGGTGAAAAGGTGAATAAAAGCATTTCTACCACAATAATCTATGTTCTAATGATGACTCCTATAATGGTGCGTGCTCTTCTACATGGGAGAGACATTCATATTGACCAATATAACTCGGGGCGCATGGAAAGTCAAAATGTTCCTAAGACACCTCTCTCTCACTGAGAAGAGCGTTCTTCAGGCATGGAAACACAAGAGGTGAAAAGGTGAATAAAAGCAATTCTACCACAATAATCTATGTTCTAATGATGACTCCTATAATGGTGCGTGCTCTTCTACATGGGAGAGACATTCATATTGACCAATATAACTCGGGGCGCATGGAAAGTCAAAATGTTCCTAAGACACCTCTCTCTCACTGAGAAAAGCGTTCTTCAGGCATGGAAACACAAGAGGTGAAAAGGTGAATAAAAGCATTTCTACCACAATAATCTATGTTCTAATGATGACTCCTATAATGGTGCGTGCTCTTCTACATGGGAGAGACATTCATATTGACCAAAATAACTCGGGGCGCATGGAAAGTCAAAATGTTCCTAAGACACCTCTCTCTCACTGAGAAAAGCGTTTTTCTGGCATGGAACACAAGAGGTGAAAAGGTGAATAAAAGCAATTCTACCACAATAATCTATGTTCTAATGATGACTCCTATAATGGTGCGTGCTCTTCTACATGGGAGAGACATTCATATTGACCAATATAACTCGGGGCGTATGGAAAGTCAAAATGTTCCTAAGACACCTCTCTCTCACTGAGAAAAGCGTTCTTCAGGCATGGAAACACAAGAGGTGAAAAGGTGAATAAAAGCATTTCACCACAATAATCTATGTTCTAATGATGACTCCTATAATGGTGCGTGCTCTTCTACATGGGAGAGACATTCATATTGACCAAAATAACTCGGGGCGCATGGAAAGTCAAAATGTTCCTAAGACACCTCTCTCTCACTGAGAAAAGCGTTCTTCAGGCATGGAAACACAAGAGGTGAAAAGGTGAATAAAAGCATTTCTACCACAATAATCTATGTTCTAATGATGACTCCTATAATGGTGCGTGCTCTTCTACATGGGAGAGACATTCATATTGACCAATATAACTCGGGGAGCATGGAAAGTAAAAAATGTTCCTAAAACACCTCTCTCTCACTGAGAGTAGGGCCCTGGCGTACACCCGGCAAAGCTTTGCATTGGGGACGAGGGATGTGCTGGGTGTACGGTGTACGTTCCTCCGCCAATTTCCGCAGGAGGGTTCTAAAAATAAGCGGGTGGGCTCAAAACGTCCGGCCCGGCCTCCTGGACGCGAGGGCGTCTTCCGCCCGCCGGTCAGGCCAAGGGGCGGGGCATGAAAATTCTGAACGCGCTCTCTCGCTTAACATGGGAGTTAGAATACTATGGTTTCTTGAAACTAGGGTTTCGTGCAGTACCTTTTTCTTCCACGGGATGGCACAATGAATGGACGCCATTTGCGGATGTACACAAAGTACACCCGACTGTGAGGCGTACAAGTGTACATCCAACACACTCCACCCAACGCAAACTCAAACATGCCTGGGCATGCCTTTCAATGGGAATCGTTCTCGGCTGTACACCATGTACACCATGCATACTTTTCATTGGGAAAACAGCATTTTTGACCATGTGTCCTCCCAGAACGCCGCTTTGGGGTGTGGCCTCGTCGGCTGTACGCCGTATACAGCGCACATTCTTTTCAATGGGAAAATTGCGTTTTTGACCATGTGACCTTCCAGAACGCCGTTTTGTGGCGTGGCCTTGCCGGGTGTACACCATGTACAGCACACATACTTTTCAATGGGAAAACAGCGTTTTTGACCATGTGACCTTTCAGAACGCCGTTTTGGGGCGTGGCCTTTCCGGCTGTACACCATGTACAGCACACATACTTTTCAATGTAATAACAGCGTTTTTGACCATGTGACCTTCCAGAACACCATTTTTGGGCATGGCCTCGCTGGCTGTACACTGTGTACAGCACGCATACTTTTCAATGGGAAAATGGCGTTTTTGACCACGTGACCTTTCTGAGCGCCGTTTTGGGGCGTGGCCTCGCCAGCTGTACACGGAATACAGCGCGCATACTTTTCAATGGGAAAAGAGCGTTTTTGACCACATGACCTTTTAGAACGCCGTTTTGGGGCGTGGCCTCGCCAGCTGTACACAGTGTACAGCGCGCATAATTTTTAATGGGAAAAATGCGTTTTTGATGACCATGTGACCCTTGAGAACGCCGTTTTTGGGCGTGGGCTCTCATAATCCGCAAATGGCGCCCCCCGCAGGTGCCCGATGCCTCCCGCTGGTCATCCAGAGCACCAAGTGCATTAAAAATTGTACGTCTCCGATCGGGCTCATATCGGGACACGGTGGTGGTTTGCCTGTGGCTGAATGGCGTGCGGGGGTTTCGGACCAATCAGAACGCTTCATTTTGAATATGCTCCGATCGGCTCGAAACTCAGTGGGGATGTAGAGGGGACTACCTCGAACACAGCCATGTGGTCGGTGAAGGCTGTCCTCGTGGTATTTACATGGTACCAGAAGGTTCTCTTAGTCCCCCAAAGAGCAACCTTCTATCTCTTTCCACTTTGGAGAAACAGCAGTGTACACCCGGCATATGTTGGTGTACACCGCGCATGTTAAACTATGCGCGCTGTACACCAATATGTGCGGGGTGTACACCACTGTTTCTCCTCAAGGATTTGAGATAGAAGGCTGTCCTTTTGGTATTAACATGGTACCAGAAGGTTCTCTTAGTCCCCCAAAGGGCAACCTTCTATCTCTTTCCACTTTGGAGAAACAGCAGTGTACACCCGGCATATGTTAGTGTACACCGCACATGTTAAACTATGCGCGCTGTACACCAATATGTGCGGGGTGTACACCACTGTTTCTCCTCAAGGATTTGAGATAGAAGGCTGTCCTTGTGGTATTTACATGGTACCAGAAGGTTCTCTTAGTCCCCCAAAGGGCAACCTTCTATCTCTTTCCACTTTGGAGAAACAGCAGTGTACACCCGGCATATGTTGGTGTACACCGCGCATGTTAAACTATGCGCGCTGTACACCAACATATGTGGGGTGTACACTGCTTTTTCTCCTCAAGGATTTGAGATAGGAGGGTGTCATTTTAGTACTTACAGGGTACTATAGTCTTCTCTTAGTCCCCCAAAGGGCAACATTCTATCTCTTTCCACTTTGGAGAAACAGCAGTGTACACCCGGCATATGTTGGTGTACACCGCGCATGTTAAACTATGCGCGCTGTACACCAATATGTGCGGGGTGTACACCACTGTTTCTCCTCAAGGATTTGAGATAGAAGGCTGTCCTTTTGGTATTTACATGGTACCAGAAGGTTCTCTTAGTCCCCCAAAGGGCAACCTTCTATCTCTTTCCACTTTGGAGAAACAGCAGTGTACACCCGGCATATGTTGGTGTACACCGCGCATGTTAAACTATGCGCGCTGTACACCAACATTTGTGGGGTGTACACTGCTTTTTCTCCTCAAGGATTTGAGATAGGAGGGTGTCATTTTAGTACTTACAGGGTACTATAGTCTTCTCTTAGTCCCCCAAAGGGCAACATTCTATCTCTTTCCACTTTGGAGACACAGCCGTGTACACCCGGCATATATAGATGTACACCGCACATGTTAAACTATGCACGGTGTACACCAACATATGCCGGGTGTACACTGCTGTTTCTCCTCAATGATTTGAGACAGGAGGCTGTTTTTGGTGTATTTACATGGTATCATAGGGTACTCTTAGTCCACCAAAGGGCAACCTTCTGTCTCCTTCCGCTTTGGAGAAACAGCAGTGTCCAATCGTGTACACCTCGCATGTGTGAGTGTAAAAGTGTAAAAGAAAAAAAAAGGAGTTCCGACCTGCCTGAAAATTAACACGCTAAGAGTAGCCCTGGTGAGATGTGCATACTGGTATATCAGCCTTTTTGCCCCTGCTAATCCAGATAAATGACCGTGTGAATGGGAGCAAGGTCCCTATTCAAACATATGCGGGGTGTACACTTGACATTTTTAAACAAAGGTCACGGGGCTTCGCGGACCTTTGAAAGTGCAGTACAGAAACAATAGTTTGGTAAGTTACACGTACTGCTCCCCCATTACAGAATGTGCAGAGTTTTCGTCTCTGCCACTTTCAGTGGGTCAATGGTCAGGGAGTTAGGGAAAAAACGTACAACCGGACACACCTGTACATGGCCGGTGTACACATGTATTTGGGCTTGGTTGAGGGTGTTCCGAAAGGTCAAGTGGCCTGAAAATCGGGTGCCTAACTTGTCAGTCAGTGCCGTTCGAGGCTGTAAAGAGCTATTTCACCAAACCCACCTGCAAACCCCCCATGCACAGACAGGCCTCACTTGGAGCCTAGCTAGAGTAATTAAGGTGGTGTACAGTGCTCTTTCTCCTAATCGCTTTGGGCTAGGATGCCATACTTTAAGTATGTTCAATTCAACATAGGAGAGTCTCAAACTTTTTCATATGAGCCTTCTAGGTCCCTCCACTGTGGCCAAAATGACCTGTTAATGTCCCTATGTTAACCTATGCTGGGTATACACAGAACCTATGCGGGGTGTGCACAGCAGTGTGTCCTCAACAATATAAGCTAGGAGGCTGTCCTTTCAGTATGTTTATGTCAACGTAGGATACTGTTCGTGTCTCGAACGCCAGCATTCTAGCTGCCTCCACTTTGGAACAGTCAACCTCCCATGTTAACGTATGCCGCGTGTACATGAACATATGTGAGGTGTACACACATATTTGTAACGTTTTAAGGGTGTTCCCAAAGTACTGGACGCGTCAAAATCGGATCACTCACTCATGAGTCGATGCCATTCCAGGCTGTGAAAAAAAAGTCAGTTATCTCCCCTAGGAAAAAAAACATTCTCACATCCTTCTGTCAAACAGGACATTGTTAGACTCATAGACTACGAGAGCATCCTGTCCAATGAGTTGATTGTTTTGATCAAAAATAAATAAATACTGTATATTGGAAGCTGAGGCTGAAATATGTTGTTCCTTGGCCCACCAAGAGCAATCTAAGCTTTGATTCATATCTGTGTGATGTTTGTAGGCTGTACAGTAGGCCCTACAGTAAAGGTGTACAGCGTGCATATGTTTATATCACAGCACTATACTCCCTTCTATTGAAATTATTTGAAGAGCTACGAGCCTGATATATTAGTATATTGAAGTCACCTTATGTCCCTCTAAAACCACCGAGTTTCAGCCTTCTAGCTTCCACCGCTTTAGACTGACCAGCCGTGTACACCTCACATTCCAGTGTACATCCCACAAAAGGTTAACCTGCGGGTGTACACTGCTGTTTCTCGCCAACGATTTGGGATAGGAGGCTGTCCTTTTAATATTTACACGGTACTATACTGTACTATTTGTCCCCAAAAGAGCAACCTTCTATCTCTTTCCACTTGGGAGAGACCGCAGTGTACACCCGGCATATGTTGGTGTACACCGCGCATATTAAACTATAAAGAGCAGAGACAAAAACTCTGCACATTCTGCAATGGGGTTACAGCATGAGTATCCAGACAGATAATTGTGTTTGTGCTCTGCTTTCATAGGTCCCCGAGGGCCTGTGACCTGTGTTACAACTCTAGAAAGGCTTAATTTGAGGCCTACTCCCACATATACCAAGGGATACACTGCTGTTTCTCCAAAGTGGAAAGAGATAGAAGGTTGGCCTTTGGGGGACTAAGAGAAACTTCTGGTACCATGTAAATACCACAAGGACAGCCTTCTATCTCAAATCCTTGAGGAGAAACAGTGGTGTACACCCCGCACATATTGGTGTACAGCGCGCATAGTTTAACATGTGCGGTGTACACCAACATATGCCGGGTGTACACTGCTGTTTCTCCAAAGTGGAAAGAGATAGAAGGTTGCCCTTTGGGGGACTAAGAGAAGACTATAGTACCCTGTAAGTACTAAAATGACACCCTCCTATCTCAAATCCTTGAGGAGAAAAAGCAGTGTACACCCCACATATGTTGGTGTACAGCGCGCATAGTTTAACATGCGCGGTGTACACCAACATATGCCGGGTGTACACTGCTGTTTCTCCAAAGTGGAAAGAGATAGAAGGTTGCCCTTTGGGGGACTAAGAGAACCTTCTGGTACCATGTAAATACCAAAAGGACAGCCTTCTATCTCAAATCCTTGAGGAGAAACAGTGGTGTACACCCCGCACATATTGGTGTACAGCGCGCATAGTTTAACATGCGCGGTGTACACCAACATATGCCGGGTGTACACTGCTGTTTCTCCAAAGTGGAAAGAGATAGAAGGTTGCCCTTTGGGGGACTAAGAGAAACTTCTGGTACCATGTAAATACCACAAGGACAGCCTTCTATCTCAAATCCTTGAGGAGAAACAGTGGTGTACACCCCGCACATATTGGTGTACAGCGCGCATAGTTTAACATGTGCGGTGTACACCAACATATGCCGGGTGTACACTGCTGTTTCTCCAAAGTGGAAAGAGATAGAAGGTTGCCCTTTGGGGGACTAAGAGAAGACTATAGTACCCTGTAAGTACTAAAATGACACCCTCCTATCTCAAATCCTTGAGGAGAAAAAGCAGTGTACACCCCACATATGTTCTTGTACAGCGCGCATAGTTTAACATGCGCGGTGTACACCAACATATGCCGGGTGTACACTGCTGTTTCTCCAAAGTGGTGGGGGCTAGGAGGCTGTAAAGCGGGGGTCCTCAAGTACCAAAGGGTGGGATGAACATACTCTGAGATCAGCCTCCTACCCCTAGCCACTTTGGAGATATTGACCTGAGACTGGCGTGTACAGCCGCAATAGGTTGGTGTACAGCCGCAATAGGTTTGCATGGTGAGTGTCCAGGCCAATATCTCCAAAGTGGCTGGGGGTAGGAGGCTCATAATGTAACCTCAGCATCCTCTTACCATAAGGGACAAGCCCTCCGAATACCATAAGGATTGGAGAAAGTTGAATTTTACCCTCTTGGCTGCTGGAAGTCAATTTTGAGATTTTGAGATTTTGGTCAAAAATTCAAATTGCTCGGATTGCCTCGAAACACAGCACACTTAAAGAGTACCATGGAGGTATGAACATACTGCCATATCAGCCTCCTAGCCCCTGTCACTTTGGAGATATTGACCCGTACACTCACCATGCAAACCTATTGCGGCTGTACACCGCCCTATGGCAGCTGTACACGCCTGTCTCAGGTCAATATCTCCAAAGTGGCTGGGGGTAGGAGGCTGATCTCAGAGTATGTTCATGCCACTCCTTGGTACTTGAAGACCCCCGCTGTACAGCCTCCTAGCCCCCACCGTTTTGGAGAAATGTGGCGTGTACAGCCGCCATTGCTTTTGTACACAAACCTATGGCGGCGGTACACGCCACATTTCTCCAAAGTGGTGGGGGCTAGGAGGCTATGAAGCGGGGGTCCTCAAGTACCAAAAGGTGGGATGAACATACTCTGAGATCAGCCTCCTACCTTTAGCCACTTTGGAGATATTGACCTGAGACAGGCGTGTACAGCCGCAATAGGTCGGTGTACAGCCGCAATAGGTTTGCATGGTGAGTGTCCAGGCCAATATCTCCAAAGTGGCTGGGGGTAGGAGGCTCATAATGTAACCTCAGCATCCTCTTACCATAAGGGACAAGGCCTCTGAATACCGTAAGGATTGGAGAAAGTTGAATTTTACCCTCTTGGCTGCTGGAAGTCAATTTTGAGATTTTGAGATTTTGGTCAAAAATTCAAATTGCTCGGATTGCCTCGAAACACAGCACACTTAAAGAGTACCATGGAGGTATGAACATACTGCCATATCAGCCTCCTAGGCCCTGTCACTTTGGAGATATTGACCCGTACACTCACCATGCAAACCTATTGCGGCTGTACACCGCCCTATGGCGGCTGTACACGCCTGTCTCAGGTCAATATCTCCAAAGTGGCTAAAGGGAGGAGGCTGATCTCAGAGTATGTTCATGCCACTCTTTGGTACTTGAGGACCCCTGCTTTATAGCCTCCTAGCCCCCACCGTTTTGGAGAAATGTGGCGTGTACAGCCGCCATTGCTTTTGTACACAAACCTATGGCGGCGGTACACGCCACATTTCTCAAAAGTGGTGGGGGCTAGGAGGCTATAAAGTGGGGGTCCACAAGTACCAAAGAGTGCGATGAACATACTCTGAGATCAGCCTCCTAGCCCTAGCCACTTTGGAGATATTGACCTGAGACAGGCGTGTACAGCCGCAATAGGTCGGTGTACAGCCGCAATAGGTTTGCATGGTGAGTGTCCAGGCCAATATCTCCAAAGTGGCTGGGGGTAGGAGGCTCATAATGTAACCTCAGCATCCTCTTACCATAAGGGACAAGGCCTCCGAATACCGTAAGGATTGGAGAAAGTTGAATTTTACCCTCTTGGCTGCTGGAAGTCAATTTTGAGATTTTGAGATTTTGGTCAAAAATTCAAATTGCTCGGATTGCCTCGAAACACAGCACACTTAAAGAGTACCATGGAGGTATGAACATACTGCCATATCAGCCTCCTAGGCCCTGTCACTTTGGAGATATTGACCCGTACACTCACCATGCAAACCTATTGCGGCTGTACACCGCCCTATGGCGGCTGTACACGCCTGTCTCAGGTCAATATCTCCAAAGTGGCTAAAGGGAGGAGGCTGATCTCAGAGTATGTTCATGCCACTCTTTGGTACTTGAGGACCCCTGCTTTATAGCCTCCTAGCCCCCACCGTTTTGGAGAAATGTGGCGTGTACAGCCGCCATTGCTTTTGTACACAAACCTATGGCGGCGGTACACGCCACATTTCTCAAAAGTGGTGGGGGCTAGGAGGCTATAAAGCGGGGGTCCACAAGTACCAAAGAGTGCGATGAACATACTCTGAGATCAGCCTCCTAGCCCTAGCCACTTTGGAGATATTGACCTGAGACAGGCGTGTACAGCCGCAATAGGTCGGTGTACAGCCGCAATAGGTTTGCATGGTGAGTGTCCAGGCCAATATCTCCAAAGTGGCTGGGGGTAGGAGGCTCATAATGTAACCTCAGCATCCTCTTACCATAAGGGAAAAGGCCTCCGAATACCGTAAGGATTGGAGAAAGTTGAATTTTACCCTCTTGGCTGCTGGAAGTCAATTTTGAGATTTTGAGATTTTGGTCAAAAATTCAAATTGCTCGGATTGCCTCGAAACACAGCACACTTAAAGAGTACCATGGAGGTATGAACATACTGCCATATCAGCCTCCTAGGCCCTGTCACTTTGGAGATATTGACCCGTACACTCACCATGCAAACCTATTGCGGCTGTACACCGCCCTATGGCGGCTGTACACGCCTGTCTCAGGTCAATATCTCCAAAGTGGCTAAAGGGAGGAGGCTGATCTCAGAGTATGTTCATGCCACTCTTTGGTACTTGAGGACCCCCGCTTTATAGCCTCCTAGCCCCCACCGTTTTGGAGAAATGTGGCGTGTACAGCCGCCATTGCTTTTGTACACAAACCTATGGCGGCGGTACACGCCACATTTCTCAAAAGTGGTGGGGGCTAGGAGGCTATAAAGCGGGGGTCCACAAGTACCAAAGAGTGCGATGAACATACTCTGAGATCAGCCTCCTACTCCCAACCGATCGTGAGAAACGGCCGCGTACAGCCCCCACATGTCAGTGTACACGGGTCAATATCTCCAAAGATTCTTGGTCTAGGAGGCTGATATGGCAGTATGTTCATGTCTCCATGGTGTACTGTTACTGTGCATAGGTTTCGAGCCAATCCGAGCAATTTTAATTTTAACATGTAAACCTATGGCGGTTGTACACCGACCTATGGCGGCTGTACACGCCTGTTTCTCCAAACTGGTGCATGATAGGAGGCTATCGCTCGGTGGTGTTAAAGTACCAAGTGTTGACACTAACATACTGGAATATCAGCCTCCTAGCTCTCCGTTAAGTGTGGAAATAAAGGAATGTACAGCCGCCATATAAACCTATTGGCACTGTACGCCTTTCCCGTACGGCCTACAAACATCCCACAGATATGAATCAAAACTTAGATTGCTCTAGAGTGTCCAAGGATCAACATATTTCAGCGTCAGCCCCCAAGATTAAGCGGTTTTCTTAATTGATCAAAATGATCAATTCTTGCACAGAAGGGTGTTGTACTCTAAGAGCCTGACAGTGTCCTGGTTCAAATTTGGAGATATGTGAGGATTTTTTTTTTCTAGAGGGGTTAGCTGAAATTTCTCTGCACAGTCTCGATGGACACTCACTCATGACCCACTGACCCGATTTTGAGGCCTCTAGTGCTTTCGGAACCCCCTCTGTACAGAAAAACAATGTGCGTGTACAGGCGCCATAGGAATTCGGCGGCTGTACACATTCTCCCTAAGTCGCTTCCCGTAACCCGACCGAAGGTAGCAGAGACGAAAGCTCTGCACATTCTGCAATGGCAGGGCATGCTGAGTAACTGACCCGAGTACTGTGTCTGTACTGTGCATGTAAAGGTCCTCCAGGGGCTGTGACCTTTGTTTCAAAAGGTCATGTGTACAACGGCAACAGTTTCAATGGTGAGGACATTCCTATGGCGGTTGTACACATCATCTTTTTGATTTTTAAAGGTGTTGTCAAAGCAGTAGGAGGCTGATCTCAGAGTATGTTCATCCCACCCTTTGGTACTTGAGGACCCCCGCTTTATAGCCTCCTAGCCCCCACCGCTTTGGAGAAATTTGGCGTGTACAGCCGCCATACATTCCTATGGCGGCTGTACACATCATCTCCAAATTGACAGGGGCTAGGAGGCTGATATGGCAGTATGTTTATGTCTCCATGGTGTACTGTTACTGTGCATAGGTTTCGAGCAAATCGGAGCAATTTTAATTTTAACATGTAAACCTATTGCTGTTGTACACGAACTCTGTGGCGCCTGTACACGCCTGTGTACTGTAGCGTATTAAAAGAAATCGAGCAGTCCGATCGGTCCGAAACCCGTACGGCCCTTTGTCCTCGAGGTGCCGATCACGCACGCCGGATTTCGTGCCGAACGGACCGCTCTGAATACCCCGTTCTCCGATTGGCCCATATGGGACGCTCCGATTGGTCCGCCGTACAGAGGGCCCATAGGCCCCGAGGGCCTGATCACGCTCACCGAAGGGCGTGCCGATCGGAAAACTTTGAAAATGGAGCTCTCTGATTGGTCCGAAACTCCGCACGCCGTTAGGCCACGGTCGGGCCTCCACCCTGACCGGACGTCAGCCCGATCGGTGGGGGTCAAACTCAAAACCGGCCCGAGACACTTTTGGCCACCAGGGGGCTCATCGGCGCCCTCCGGAGGGCGCACGGTTCGGATTTGGCAAGGCCACGCCCAAAAACGGCGCTCAGAAAGGTCACGTGGTCAAAAACGCCA
This sequence comes from Borostomias antarcticus, assembly GCF_949987555.1. Taxonomy (NCBI): domain Eukaryota; kingdom Metazoa; phylum Chordata; class Actinopteri; order Stomiiformes; family Stomiidae; genus Borostomias; species Borostomias antarcticus. Next base: position 2,070,137 of record NC_140248.1, on the reverse strand, counting down.
TTTTCCCATTGAAAAGTATGCGCGCTGTACACAGTGTACAGCCAGCGAGGCCATGCCCAAAAATGGTGTTCTGGAAGGTCACATGGTCAAAAACGCTGTTATTACATTGAAAAGTATGTGTGCTGTACATGGTGTACAGCCGGAAAGGCCACGCCCCAAAACGGCGTTCTGAAAGGTCACATGGTCAAAAACGCTGTTTTCCCATTGAAAAGTATGTGTGCTGTACATGGTGTACAGCCGGAAAGGCCACGCCCCAAAACGGCGTTCTGAAAGGTCACATGGTCAAAAACGCTGTTATTACATTGAAAAGTATGTGTGCTGTACATGGTGTACAGCCGGAAAGGCCACGCCCCAAAACGGCGTTCTGAAAGGTCACATGGTCAAAAACGCTGTTTTCCCATTGAAAAGTATGTGTGCTGTACACGGCGTACACCCGCCATATTTTGCATATATTGCCTCAGAGGTATGGAGGTGGCGCCCCCTATGGTCGAAATGGCCACTGTGCACTTTGTGTACAGCCGGGGTCCAGGTGTACATTTGGAGCGTACACCCCACATTATAAAGACATTGGGGGTGTACACAGATTTTGGAGCGCATGTACAACGGCTCAACTTTAAGTACAGCCGGCATAGGTTCCATTCAAAAAAATGTACACCCGCCATACATTTTTCGAGAGTTGTCTAACTGAGAAAAGCGTTCTTCAGGCATGGAAACACAAGAGGTGAAAAGGTGAATAAAAGCATTTCTACCACAATAATCTATGTTCTAATGATGACTCCTATAATGGTGCGTGCTCTTCTACATGGGAGAGACATTCATATTGACCAATATAACTCGGGGCGTATGGAAAGTCAAAATGTTCCTAAGACACCTCTCTCTCACTGAGAAAAGCGTTCTTCAGGCATGGAAACACAAGAGGTGAAAAGGTGAATAAAAGCATTTCACCACAATAATCTATGTTCTAATGATGACTCCTATAATGGTGCGTGCTCTTCTACATGGGAGAGACATTCATATTGACCAAAATAACTCGGGGCGCATGGAAAGTCAAAATGTTCCTAAGACACCTCTCTCTCACTGAGAAAAGCGTTCTTCAGGCATGGAAACACAAGAGGTGAAAAGGTGAATAAAAGCATTTCTACCACAATAATCTATGTTCTAATGATGACTCCTATAATGGTGCGTGCTCTTCTACATGGGAGAGACATTCATATTGACCAATATAACTCGGGGAGCATGGAAAGTAAAAAATGTTCCTAAAACACCTCTCTCTCACTGAGAAAAGCGTTCTTCAGGCATGGAAACACAAGAGGTGAAAAGGTGAATAAAAGCATTTCTACCACAATAATCTATGTTCTAATGATGACTCCTATAATGGTGCGTGCTCTTCTACATGGGAGAGACATTCATATTGACCAATATAACTCGGGGCGCATGGAAAGTCAAAATGTTCCTAAGACACCTCTCTCTCACTGTGAAAAGCGTTCTTCAGGCATGGAAACACAAGAGGTGAAAAGGTGAATAAAAGCATTTCTACCACAATAATCTATGTTCTAATGATGACTCCTATAATGGTGCGTGCTCTTCTACATGGGAGAGACATTCATATTGACCAATATAACTCGGGGCGCATGGAAAGTCAAAATGTTCCTAAGACACCTCTCTCTCACTGAGAAAAGCGTTTTTCAGGCATGGAACACAAGAGGTGAAAAGGTGAATAAAAGCAATTCTACCACAATAATCTATGTTCTAATGATGACTCCTATAATGGTGCGTCCTCTTCTACATGGGAGAGACATTCATATTGACCAAAATAACTCGGGGCGCATGGAAAGTCAAAATGTTCCTAAGACACCTCTCTCTCACTGAGAAAAGCGTTCTTCAGGCATGGAAACACAAGAGGTGAAAAGGTGAATAAAAGCATTTCTACCACAATAATCTATGTTCTAATGATGACTCCTATAATGGTGCGTGCTCTTCTACATGGGAGAGACATTCATATTGACCAATATAACTCGGGGCGCATGGAAAGTCAAAATGTTCCTAAGACACCTCTCTCTCACTGAGAAAAGCGTTCTTCAGGCATGGAAACACAAGAGGTGAAAAGGTGAATAAAAGCATTTCTACCACAATAATCTATGTTCTAATGATGACTCCTATAATGGTGCGTGCTCTTCTACATGGGAGAGACATTCATATTGACCAATATAACTCGGGGCGCATGGAAAGTCAAAATGTTCCTAAGACACCTCTCTCTCACTGAGAAGAGCGTTCTTCAGGCATGGAAACACAAGAGGTGAAAAGGTGAATAAAAGCAATTCTACCACAATAATCTATGTTCTAATGATGACTCCTATAATGGTGCGTGCTCTTCTACATGGGAGAGACATTCATATTGACCAATATAACTCGGGGCGCATGGAAAGTCAAAATGTTCCTAAGACACCTCTCTCTCACTGAGAAAAGCGTTCTTCAGGCATGGAAACACAAGAGGTGAAAAGGTGAATAAAAGCATTTCTACCACAATAATCTATGTTCTAATGATGACTCCTATAATGGTGCGTGCTCTTCTACATGGGAGAGACATTCATATTGACCAAAATAACTCGGGGCGCATGGAAAGTCAAAATGTTCCTAAGACACCTCTCTCTCACTGAGAAAAGCGTTTTTCTGGCATGGAACACAAGAGGTGAAAAGGTGAATAAAAGCAATTCTACCACAATAATCTATGTTCTAATGATGACTCCTATAATGGTGCGTGCTCTTCTACATGGGAGAGACATTCATATTGACCAATATAACTCGGGGCGTATGGAAAGTCAAAATGTTCCTAAGACACCTCTCTCTCACTGAGAAAAGCGTTCTTCAGGCATGGAAACACAAGAGGTGAAAAGGTGAATAAAAGCATTTCACCACAATAATCTATGTTCTAATGATGACTCCTATAATGGTGCGTGCTCTTCTACATGGGAGAGACATTCATATTGACCAAAATAACTCGGGGCGCATGGAAAGTCAAAATGTTCCTAAGACACCTCTCTCTCACTGAGAAAAGCGTTCTTCAGGCATGGAAACACAAGAGGTGAAAAGGTGAATAAAAGCATTTCTACCACAATAATCTATGTTCTAATGATGACTCCTATAATGGTGCGTGCTCTTCTACATGGGAGAGACATTCATATTGACCAATATAACTCGGGGAGCATGGAAAGTAAAAAATGTTCCTAAAACACCTCTCTCTCACTGAGAAAAGCGTTCTTCAGGCATGGAAACACAAGAGGTGAAAAGGTGAATAAAAGCATTTCTACCACAATAATCTATGTTCTAATGATGACTCCTATAATGGTGCGTGCTCTTCTACATGGGAGAGACATTCATATTGACCAATATAACTCGGGGCGCATGGAAAGTCAAAATGTTCCTAAGACACCTCTCTCTCACTGAGAAAAGCGTTCTTCAGGCATGGAAACACAAGAGGTGAAAAGGTGAATAAAAGCATTTCTACCACAATAATCTATGTTCTAATGATGACTCCTATAATGGTACGTGCTCTTCTACATGGGAGAGACATTCATATTGACCAATATAACTCGGGGCGCATGGAAAGTCAAAATGTTCCTAAGACACCTCTCTCTCACTGAGAAGAGCGTTCTTCAGGCATGGAAACACAAGAGGTGAAAAGGTGAATAAAAGCATTTCTACCACAATAATCTATGTTCTAATGATGACTCCTATAATGGTGCGTGCTCTTCTACATGGGAGAGACATTCATATTGACCAATATAACTCGGGGCGCATGGAAAGTCAAAATGTTCCTAAGACACCTCTCTCTCACTGAGAAAAGCGTTCTTCAGGCATGGAAACACAAGAGGTGAAAAGGTGAATAAAAGCATTTCTACCACAATAATCTATGTTCTAATGATGACTCCTATAATGGTGCGTGCTCTTCTACATGGGAGAGACATTCATATTGACCAAAATAACTCGGGGCGCATGGAAAGTCAAAATGTTCCTAAGACACCTCTCTCTCACTGAGAAAAGCGTTTTTCTGGCATGGAACACAAGAGGTGAAAAGGTGAATAAAAGCAATTCTACCACAATAATCTATGTTCTAATGATGACTCCTATAATGGTGCGTGCTCTTCTACATGGGAGAGACATTCATATTGACCAATATAACTCGGGGCGCATGGAAAGTCAAAATGTTCCTAAGACACCTCTCTCTCACTGAGAAAAGCGTTCTTCAGGCATGGAAACACAAGAGGTGAAAAGGTGAATAAAAGCATTTCTACCACAATAATCTAATCTATGTTCTAATGATGACTCCTATAATGGTGCGTGCTCTTCTACATGGGAGAGACATTCATATTGACCAATATAACTCGGGGCGCATGGAAAGTCAAAATGTTCCTAAGACACCTCTCTCTCACTGAGAAAAGCGTTTTTCAGGCATGGAACACAAGAGGTGAAAAGGTGAATAAAAGCAATTCTACCACAATAATCTATGTTCTAATGATGACTCCTATAATGGTGCGTGCTCTTCTACATGGGAGAGACATTCATATTGACCAAAATAACTCGGGGCGCATGGAAAGTCAAAATGTTCCTAAGACACCTCTCTCTCACTGAGAAAAGCGTTCTTCAGGCATGGAAACACAAGAGGTGAAAAGGTGAATAAAAGCATTTCTACCACAATAATCTATGTTCTAATGATGACTCCTATAATGGTATGTGCTCTTCTACATGGGAGAGACATTCATATTGACCAATATAACTCGGGTCGCATGGAAAGTCAAAATGTTCCTAAGACACCTCTCTCTCACTGAGAAAAGCGTTCTTCAGGCATGGAAACACAAGAGGTGAAAAGGTGAATAAAAGCATTTCTACCACAATAATCTAATCTATGTTCTAATGATGACTCCTATAATGGTGCGTGCTCTTCTACATGGGAGAGACATTCATATTGACCAATATAACTCGGGGCGCATGGAAAGTCAAAATGTTCCTAAGACACCTCTCTCTCACTGAGAAAAGCGTTCTTCAGGCATGGAAACACAAGAGGTGAAAAGGTGAATAAAAGCATTTCTACCACAATAATCTATGTTCTAATGATGACTCCTATAATGGTGCGTGCTCTTCTACATGGGAGAGACATTCATATTGACCAAAATAACTCGGGGCGCATGGAAAGTCAAAATGTTCCTAAGACACCTCTCTCTCACTGAGAAAAGCGTTTTTCTGGCATGGAACACAAGAGGTGAAAAGGTGAATAAAAGCAATTCTACCACAATAATCTATGTTCTAATGATGACTCCTATAATGGTGCGTGCTCTTCTACATGGGAGAGACATTCATATTGACCAATATAACTCGGGGCGCATGGAAAGTCAAAATGTTCCTAAGACACCTCTCTCTCACTGAGAAAAGCGTTCTTCAGGCATGGAAACACAAGAGGTGAAAAGGTGAATAAAAGCATTTCTACCACAATAATCTATGTTCTAATGATGACTCCTATAATGGTGCGTCCTCTTCTACATGGGAGAGACATTCATATTGACCAAAATAACTCGGGGCGCATGGAAAGTCAAAATGTTCCTAAGACACCTCTCTCTCACTGAGAAAAGCGTTCTTCAGGCATGGAAACACAAGAGGTGAAAAGGTGAATAAAAGCATTTCTACCACAATAATCTATGTTCTAATGATGACTCCTATAATGGTGCGTGCTCTTCTACATGGGAGAGACATTCATATTGACCAATATAACTCGGGGCGCATGGAAAGTCAAAATGTTCCTAAGACACCTCTCTCTCACTGAGAAAAGCGTTCTTCAGGCATGGAAACACAAGAGGTGAAAAGGTGAATAAAAGCATTTCTACCACAATAATCTATGTTCTAATGATGACTCCTATAATGGTGCGTGCTCTTCTACATGGGAGAGACATTCATATTGACCAATATAACTCGGGGCGCATGGAAAGTCAAAATGTTCCTAAGACACCTCTCTCTCACTGAGAAGAGCGTTCTTCAGGCATGGAAACACAAGAGGTGAAAAGGTGAATAAAAGCAATTCTACCACAATAATCTATGTTCTAATGATGACTCCTATAATGGTGCGTGCTCTTCTACATGGGAGAGACATTCATATTGACCAATATAACTCGGGGCGCATGGAAAGTCAAAATGTTCCTAAGACACCTCTCTCTCACTGAGAAAAGCGTTCTTCAGGCATGGAAACACAAGAGGTGAAAAGGTGAATAAAAGCATTTCTACCACAATAATCTATGTTCTAATGATGACTCCTATAATGGTGCGTGCTCTTCTACATGGGAGAGACATTCATATTGACCAAAATAACTCGGGGCGCATGGAAAGTCAAAATGTTCCTAAGACACCTCTCTCTCACTGAGAAAAGCGTTTTTCTGGCATGGAACACAAGAGGTGAAAAGGTGAATAAAAGCAATTCTACCACAATAATCTATGTTCTAATGATGACTCCTATAATGGTGCGTGCTCTTCTACATGGGAGAGACATTCATATTGACCAATATAACTCGGGGCGTATGGAAAGTCAAAATGTTCCTAAGACACCTCTCTCTCACTGAGAAAAGCGTTCTTCAGGCATGGAAACACAAGAGGTGAAAAGGTGAATAAAAGCATTTCACCACAATAATCTATGTTCTAATGATGACTCCTATAATGGTGCGTGCTCTTCTACATGGGAGAGACATTCATATTGACCAAAATAACTCGGGGCGCATGGAAAGTCAAAATGTTCCTAAGACACCTCTCTCTCACTGAGAAAAGCGTTCTTCAGGCATGGAAACACAAGAGGTGAAAAGGTGAATAAAAGCATTTCTACCACAATAATCTATGTTCTAATGATGACTCCTATAATGGTGCGTGCTCTTCTACATGGGAGAGACATTCATATTGACCAATATAACTCGGGGAGCATGGAAAGTAAAAAATGTTCCTAAAACACCTCTCTCTCACTGAGAAAAGCGTTCTTCAGGCATGGAAACACAAGAGGTGAAAAGGTGAATAAAAGCATTTCTACCACAATAATCTATGTTCTAATGATGACTCCTATAATGGTGCGTGCTCTTCTACATGGGAGAGACATTCATATTGACCAATATAACTCGGGGCGTATGGAAAGTCAAAATGTTCCTAAGACACCTCTCTCTCACTGAGAAAAGCGTTCTTCAGGCATGGAAACACAAGAGGTGAAAAGGTGAATAAAAGCATTTCACCACAATAATCTATGTTCTAATGATGACTCCTATAATGGTGCGTGCTCTTCTACATGGGAGAGACATTCATATTGACCAAAATAACTCGGGGCGCATGGAAAGTCAAAATGTTCCTAAGACACCTCTCTCTCACTGAGAAAAGCGTTCTTCAGGCATGGAAACACAAGAGGTGAAAAGGTGAATAAAAGCATTTCTACCACAATAATCTATGTTCTAATGATGACTCCTATAATGGTGCGTGCTCTTCTACATGGGAGAGACATTCATATTGACCAATATAACTCGGGGAGCATGGAAAGTAAAAAATGTTCCTAAAACACCTCTCTCTCACTGAGAAAAGCGTTCTTCAGGCATGGAAACACAAGAGGTGAAAAGGTGAATAAAAGCATTTCTACCACAATAATCTATGTTCTAATGATGACTCCTATAATGGTGCGTGCTCTTCTACATGGGAGAGACATTCATATTGACCAATATAACTCGGGGCGCATGGAAAGTCAAAATGTTCCTAAGACACCTCTCTCTCACTGTGAAAAGCGTTCTTCAGGCATGGAAACACAAGAGGTGAAAAGGTGAATAAAAGCATTTCTACCACAATAATCTATGTTCTAATGATGACTCCTATAATGGTGCGTGCTCTTCTACATGGGAGAGACATTCATATTGACCAATATAACTCGGGGCGCATGGAAAGTCAAAATGTTCCTAAGACACCTCTCTCTCACTGAGAAAAGCGTTTTTCAGGCATGGAACACAAGAGGTGAAAAGGTGAATAAAAGCAATTCTACCACAATAATCTATGTTCTAATGATGACTCCTATAATGGTGCGTCCTCTTCTACATGGGAGAGACATTCATATTGACCAAAATAACTCGGGGCGCATGGAAAGTCAAAATGTTCCTAAGACACCTCTCTCTCACTGAGAAAAGCGTTCTTCAGGCATGGAAACACAAGAGGTGAAAAGGTGAATAAAAGCATTTCTACCACAATAATCTATGTTCTAATGATGACTCCTATAATGGTGCGTGCTCTTCTACATGGGAGAGACATTCATATTGACCAATATAACTCGGGGCGCATGGAAAGTCAAAATGTTCCTAAGACACCTCTCTCTCACTGAGAAAAGCGTTCTTCAGGCATGGAAACACAAGAGGTGAAAAGGTGAATAAAAGCATTTCTACCACAATAATCTATGTTCTAATGATGACTCCTATAATGGTGCGTGCTCTTCTACATGGGAGAGACATTCATATTGACCAATATAACTCGGGGCGCATGGAAAGTCAAAATGTTCCTAAGACACCTCTCTCTCACTGAGAAGAGCGTTCTTCAGGCATGGAAACACAAGAGGTGAAAAGGTGAATAAAAGCAATTCTACCACAATAATCTATGTTCTAATGATGACTCCTATAATGGTGCGTGCTCTTCTACATGGGAGAGACATTCATATTGACCAATATAACTCGGGGCGCATGGAAAGTCAAAATGTTCCTAAGACACCTCTCTCTCACTGAGAAAAGCGTTCTTCAGGCATGGAAACACAAGAGGTGAAAAGGTGAATAAAAGCATTTCTACCACAATAATCTATGTTCTAATGATGACTCCTATAATGGTGCGTGCTCTTCTACATGGGAGAGACATTCATATTGACCAAAATAACTCGGGGCGCATGGAAAGTCAAAATGTTCCTAAGACACCTCTCTCTCACTGAGAAAAGCGTTTTTCTGGCATGGAACACAAGAGGTGAAAAGGTGAATAAAAGCAATTCTACCACAATAATCTATGTTCTAATGATGACTCCTATAATGGTGCGTGCTCTTCTACATGGGAGAGACATTCATATTGACCAATATAACTCGGGGCGTATGGAAAGTCAAAATGTTCCTAAGACACCTCTCTCTCACTGAGAAAAGCGTTCTTCAGGCATGGAAACACAAGAGGTGAAAAGGTGAATAAAAGCATTTCACCACAATAATCTATGTTCTAATGATGACTCCTATAATGGTGCGTGCTCTTCTACATGGGAGAGACATTCATATTGACCAAAATAACTCGGGGCGCATGGAAAGTCAAAATGTTCCTAAGACACCTCTCTCTCACTGAGAAAAGCGTTCTTCAGGCATGGAAACACAAGAGGTGAAAAGGTGAATAAAAGCATTTCTACCACAATAATCTATGTTCTAATGATGACTCCTATAATGGTACGTGCTCTTCTACATGGGAGAGACATTCATATTGACCAATATAACTCGGGGCGCATGGAAAGTCAAAATGTTCCTAAGACACCTCTCTCTCACTGAGAAGAGCGTTCTTCAGGCATGGAAACACAAGAGGTGAAAAGGTGAATAAAAGCATTTCTACCACAATAATCTATGTTCTAATGATGACTCCTATAATGGTGCGTGCTCTTCTACATGGGAGAGACATTCATATTGACCAATATAACTCGGGGCGCATGGAAAGTCAAAATGTTCCTAAGACACCTCTCTCTCACTGAGAAAAGCGTTCTTCAGGCATGGAAACACAAGAGGTGAAAAGGTGAATAAAAGCATTTCTACCACAATAATCTATGTTCTAATGATGACTCCTATAATGGTGCGTGCTCTTCTACATGGGAGAGACATTCATATTGACCAAAATAACTCGGGGCGCATGGAAAGTCAAAATGTTCCTAAGACACCTCTCTCTCACTGAGAAAAGCGTTTTTCTGGCATGGAACACAAGAGGTGAAAAGGTGAATAAAAGCAATTCTACCACAATAATCTATGTTCTAATGATGACTCCTATAATGGTGCGTGCTCTTCTACATGGGAGAGACATTCATATTGACCAATATAACTCGGGGCGCATGGAAAGTCAAAATGTTCCTAAGACACCTCTCTCTCACTGAGAAAAGCGTTCTTCAGGCATGGAAACACAAGAGGTGAAAAGGTGAATAAAAGCATTTCTACCACAATAATCTAATCTATGTTCTAATGATGACTCCTATAATGGTGCGTGCTCTTCTACATGGGAGAGACATTCATATTGACAAATATAACTCGGGGCGCATGGAAAGTCAAAATGTTCCTAAGACACCTCTCTCTCACTGAGAAAAGCGTTTTTCAGGCATGGAACACAAGAGGTGAAAAGGTGAATAAAAGCAATTCTACCACAATAATCTATGTTCTAATGATGACTCCTATAATGGTGCGTGCTCTTCTACATGGGAGAGACATTCATATTGACCAAAATAACTCGGGGCGCATGGAAAGTCAAAATGTTCCTAAGACACCTCTCTCTCACTGAGAAAAGCGTTCTTCAGGCATGGAAACACAAGAGGTGAAAAGGTGAATAAAAGCATTTCTACCACAATAATCTATGTTCTAATGATGACTCCTATAATGGTATGTGCTCTTCTACATGGGAGAGACATTCATATTGACCAATATAACTCGGGGCGCATGGAAAGTCAAAATGTTCCTAAGACACCTCTCTCTCACTGAGAAGAGCGTTCTTCAGGCATGGAAACACAAGAGGTGAAAAGGTGAATAAAAGCATTTCTACCACAATAATCTATGTTCTAATGATGACTCCTATAATGGTGCGTGCTCTTCTACATGGGAGAGACATTCATATTGACCAATATAACTCGGGGCGCATGGAAAGTCAAAATGTTCCTAAGACACCTCTCTCTCACTGAGAAAAGCGTTCTTCAGGCATGGAAACACAAGAGGTGAAAAGGTGAATAAAAGCATTTCTACCACAATAATCTATGTTCTAATGATGACTCCTATAATGGTGCGTGCTCTTCTACATGGGAGAGACATTCATATTGACCAAAATAACTCGGGGCGCATGGAAAGTCAAAATGTTCCTAAGACACCTCTCTCTCACTGAGAAAAGCGTTTTTCTGGCATGGAACACAAGAGGTGAAAAGGTGAATAAAAGCAATTCTACCACAATAATCTATGTTCTAATGATGACTCCTATAATGGTGCGTGCTCTTCTACATGGGAGAGACATTCATATTGACCAATATAACTCGGGGCGCATGGAAAGTCAAAATGTTCCTAAGACACCTCTCTCTCACTGAGAAAAGCGTTCTTCAGGCATGGAAACACAAGAGGTGAAAAGGTGAATAAAAGCATTTCTACCACAATAATCTATGTTCTAATGATGACTCCTATAATGGTGCGTCCTCTTCTACATGGGAGAGACATTCATATTGACCAAAATAACTCGGGGCGCATGGAAAGTCAAAATGTTCCTAAGACACCTCTCTCTCACTGAGAAAAGCGTTCTTCAGGCATGGAAACACAAGAGGTGAAAAGGTGAATAAAAGCATTTCTACCACAATAATCTATGTTCTAATGATGACTCCTATAATGGTGCGTGCTCTTCTACATGGGAGAGACATTCATATTGACCAATATAACTCGGGGCGCATGGAAAGTCAAAATGTTCCTAAGACACCTCTCTCTCACTGAGAAAAGCGTTCTTCAGGCATGGAAACACAAGAGGTGAAAAGGTGAATAAAAGCATTTCTACCACAATAATCTATGTTCTAATGATGACTCCTATAATGGTGCGTGCTCTTCTACATGGGAGAGACATTCATATTGACCAATATAACTCGGGGCGCATGGAAAGTCAAAATGTTCCTAAGACACCTCTCTCTCACTGAGAAGAGCGTTCTTCAGGCATGGAAACACAAGAGGTGAAAAGGTGAATAAAAGCAATTCTACCACAATAATCTATGTTCTAATGATGACTCCTATAATGGTGCGTGCTCTTCTACATGGGAGAGACATTCATATTGACCAATATAACTCGGGGCGCATGGAAAGTCAAAATGTTCCTAAGACACCTCTCTCTCACTGAGAAAAGCGTTCTTCAGGCATGGAAACACAAGAGGTGAAAAGGTGAATAAAAGCATTTCTACCACAATAATCTATGTTCTAATGATGACTCCTATAATGGTGCGTGCTCTTCTACATGGGAGAGACATTCATATTGACCAAAATAACTCGGGGCGCATGGAAAGTCAAAATGTTCCTAAGACACCTCTCTCTCACTGAGAAAAGCGTTTTTCTGGCATGGAACACAAGAGGTGAAAAGGTGAATAAAAGCAATTCTACCACAATAATCTATGTTCTAATGATGACTCCTATAATGGTGCGTGCTCTTCTACATGGGAGAGACATTCATATTGACCAATATAACTCGGGGCGTATGGAAAGTCAAAATGTTCCTAAGACACCTCTCTCTCACTGAGAAAAGCGTTCTTCAGGCATGGAAACACAAGAGGTGAAAAGGTGAATAAAAGCATTTCACCACAATAATCTATGTTCTAATGATGACTCCTATAATGGTGCGTGCTCTTCTACATGGGAGAGACATTCATATTGACCAAAATAACTCGGGGCGCATGGAAAGTCAAAATGTTCCTAAGACACCTCTCTCTCACTGAGAAAAGCGTTCTTCAGGCATGGAAACACAAGAGGTGAAAAGGTGAATAAAAGCATTTCTACCACAATAATCTATGTTCTAATGATGACTCCTATAATGGTGCGTGCTCTTCTACATGGGAGAGACATTCATATTGACCAATATAACTCGGGGAGCATGGAAAGTAAAAAATGTTCCTAAAACACCTCTCTCTCACTGAGAAAAGCGTTCTTCAGGCATGGAAACACAAGAGGTGAAAAGGTGAATAAAAGCATTTCTACCACAATAATCTATGTTCTAATGATGACTCCTATAATGGTGCGTGCTCTTCTACATGGGAGAGACATTCATATTGACCAATATAACTCGGGGCGTATGGAAAGTCAAAATGTTCCTAAGACACCTCTCTCTCACTGAGAAAAGCGTTCTTCAGGCATGGAAACACAAGAGGTGAAAAGGTGAATAAAAGCATTTCACCACAATAATCTATGTTCTAATGATGACTCCTATAATGGTGCGTGCTCTTCTACATGGGAGAGACATTCATATTGACCAAAATAACTCGGGGCGCATGGAAAGTCAAAATGTTCCTAAGACACCTCTCTCTCACTGAGAAAAGCGTTCTTCAGGCATGGAAACACAAGAGGTGAAAAGGTGAATAAAAGCATTTCTACCACAATAATCTATGTTCTAATGATGACTCCTATAATGGTGCGTGCTCTTCTACATGGGAGAGACATTCATATTGACCAATATAACTCGGGGAGCATGGAAAGTAAAAAATGTTCCTAAAACACCTCTCTCTCACTGAGAAAAGCGTTCTTCAGGCATGGAAACACAAGAGGTGAAAAGGTGAATAAAAGCATTTCTACCACAATAATCTATGTTCTAATGATGACTCCTATAATGGTGCGTGCTCTTCTACATGGGAGAGACATTCATATTGACCAATATAACTCGGGGCGCATGGAAAGTCAAAATGTTCCTAAGACACCTCTCTCTCACTGAGAAAAGCGTTCTTCAGGCATGGAAACACGAGGTGAAAAGGTGAATAAAAGCATTTCTACCACAATAATCTATGTTCTAATGATGACTCCTATAATGGTGCGTGCTCTTCTACATGGGAGAGACATTCATATTGACCAATATAACTCGGGGCGCATGGAAAGTCAAAATGTTCCTAAGACACCTCTCTCTCACTGAGAAAAGCGTTTTTCAGGCATGGAACACAAGAGGTGAAAAGGTGAATAAAAGCAATTCTACCACAATAATCTATGTTCTAATGATGACTCCTATAATGGTGCGTGCTCTTCTACATGGGAGAGACATTCATATTGACCAAAATAACTCGGGGCGCATGGAAAGTCAAAATGTTCCTAAGACACCTCTCTCTCACTGAGAAAAGCTTTCTTCAGGCATGGAAACACAAGAGGTGAAAAGGTGAATAAAAGCATTTCTACCACAATAATCTATGTTCTAATGATGACTCCTATAATGGTGCGTGCTCTTCTACATGGGAGAGACATTCATATTGACCAATATAACTCGGGGCGCATGGAAAGTCAAAATGTTCCTAAGACACCTCTCTCTCACTGAGAAAAGCGTTCTTCAGGCATGGAAACACAAGAGGTGAAAAGGTGAATAAAAGCATTTCTACCACAATAATCTATGTTCTAATGATGACTCCTATAATGGTGCGTGCTCTTCTACATGGGAGAGACATTCATATTGACCAATATAACTCGGGGCGCATGGAAAGTCAAAATGTTCCTAAGACACCTCTCTCTCACTGAGAAAAGCGTTCTTCAGGCATGGAAACACAAGAGGTGAAAAGGTGAATAAAAGCATTTCTACCACAATAATCTAATCTATGTTCTAATGATGACTCCTATAATGGTGCGTGCTCTTCTACATGGGAGAGACATTCATATTGACCAATATAACTCGGGGCGCATGGAAAGTCAAAATGTTCCTAAGACACCTCTCTCTCACTGAGAAAAGCGTTTTTCAGGCATGGAACACAAGAGGTGAAAAGGTGAATAAAAGCAATTCTACCACAATAATCTATGTTCTAATGATGACTCCTATAATGGTGCGTGCTCTTCTACATGGGAGAGACATTCATATTGACCAAAATAACTCGGGGCGCATGGAAAGTCAAAATGTTCCTAAGACACCTCTCTCTCACTGAGAAAAGCGTTCTTCAGGCATGGAAACACAAGAGGTGAAAAGGTGAATAAAAGCATTTCTACCACAATAATCTATGTTCTAATGATGACTCCTATAATGGTACGTGCTCTTCTACATGGGAGAGACATTCATATTGACCAATATAACTCGGGGCGCATGGAAAGTCAAAATGTTCCTAAGACACCTCTCTCTCACTGAGAAGAGCGTTCTTCAGGCATGGAAACACAAGAGGTGAAAAGGTGAATAAAAGCATTTCTACCACAATAATCTATGTTCTAATGATGACTCCTATAATGGTGCGTGCTCTTCTACATGGGAGAGACATTCATATTGACCAATATAACTCGGGGCGCATGGAAAGTCAAAATGTTCCTAAGACACCTCTCTCTCACTGAGAAGAGCGTTCTTCAGGCATGGAAACACAAGAGGTGAAAAGGTGAATAAAAGCATTTCTACCACAATAATCTATGTTCTAATGATGACTCCTATAATGGTGCGTGCTCTTCTACATGGGAGAGACATTCATATTGACCAATATAACTCGGGGCGCATGGAAAGTCAAAATGTTCCTAAGACACCTCTCTCTCACTGAGAAAAGCGTTCTTCAGGCATGGAAACACAAGAGGTGAAAAGGTGAATAAAAGCATTTCTACCACAATAATCTATGTTCTAATGATGACTCCTATAATGGTACGTGCTCTTCTACATGGGAGAGACATTCATATTGACCAATATAACTCGGGGCGCATGGAAAGTCAAAATGTTCCTAAGACACCTCTCTCTCACTGAGAAGAGCGTTCTTCAGGCATGGAAACACAAGAGGTGAAAAGGTGAATAAAAGCATTTCTACCACAATAATCTATGTTCTAATGATGACTCCTATAATGGTGCGTGCTCTTCTACATGGGAGAGACATTCATATTGACCAATATAACTCGGGGCGCATGGAAAGTCAAAATGTTCCTAAGACACCTCTCTCTCACTGAGAAAAGCGTTCTTCAGGCATGGAAACACAAGAGGTGAAAAGGTGAATAAAAGCATTTCTACCACAATAATCTATGTTCTAATGATGACTCCTATAATGGTGCGTGCTCTTCTACATGGGAGAGACATTCATATTGACCAAAATAACTCGGGGCGCATGGAAAGTCAAAATGTTCCTAAGACACCTCTCTCTCACTGAGAAAAGCGTTTTTCTGGCATGGAACACAAGAGGTGAAAAGGTGAATAAAAGCAATTCTACCACAATAATCTATGTTCTAATGATGACTCCTATAATGGTGCGTGCTCTTCTACATGGGAGAGACATTCATATTGACCAATATAACTCGGGGCGCATGGAAAGTCAAAATGTTCGTAAGACACCTCTCTCTCACTGAGAAAAGCGTTCTTCAGGCATGGAAACACAAGAGGTGAAAAGGTGAATAAAAGCATTTCTACCACAATAATCTATGTTCTAATGATGACTCCTATAATGGTGCGTGCTCTTCTACATGGGAGAGACATTCATATTGACCAATATAACTCGGGGCGCATGGAAAGTCAAAATGTTCCTAAGACACCTCTCTCTCACTGAGAAGAGCGTTCTTCAGGCATGGAAACACAAGAGGTGAAAAGGTGAATAAAAGCAATTCTACCACAATAATCTATGTTCTAATGATGACTCCTATAATGGTGCGTGCTCTTCTACATGGGAGAGACATTCATATTGACCAATATAACTCGGGGCGCATGGAAAGTCAAAATGTTCCTAAGACACCTCTCTCTCACTGAGAAAAGCGTTCTTCAGGCATGGAAACACAAGAGGTGAAAAGGTGAATAAAAGCATTTCTACCACAATAATCTATGTTCTAATGATGACTCCTATAATGGTGCGTGCTCTTCTACATGGGAGAGACATTCATATTGACCAAAATAACTCGGGGCGCATGGAAAGTCAAAATGTTCCTAAGACACCTCTCTCTCACTGAGAAAAGCGTTTTTCTGGCATGGAACACAAGAGGTGAAAAGGTGAATAAAAGCAATTCTACCACAATAATCTATGTTCTAATGATGACTCCTATAATGGTGCGTGCTCTTCTACATGGGAGAGACATTCATATTGACCAATATAACTCGGGGCGTATGGAAAGTCAAAATGTTCCTAAGACACCTCTCTCTCACTGAGAAAAGCGTTCTTCAGGCATGGAAACACAAGAGGTGAAAAGGTGAATAAAAGCATTTCACCACAATAATCTATGTTCTAATGATGACTCCTATAATGGTGCGTGCTCTTCTACATGGGAGAGACATTCATATTGACCAAAATAACTCGGGGCGCATGGAAAGTCAAAATGTTCCTAAGACACCTCTCTCTCACTGAGAAAAGCGTTCTTCAGGCATGGAAACACAAGAGGTGAAAAGGTGAATAAAAGCATTTCTACCACAATAATCTATGTTCTAATGATGACTCCTATAATGGTGCGTGCTCTTCTACATGGGAGAGACATTCATATTGACCAATATAACTCGGGGAGCATGGAAAGTAAAAAATGTTCCTAAAACACCTCTCTCTCACTGAGAAAAGCGTTCTTCAGGCATGGAAACACAAGAGGTGAAAAGGTGAATAAAAGCATTTCTACCACAATAATCTATGTTCTAATGATGACTCCTATAATGGTGCGTGCTCTTCTACATGGGAGAGACATTCATATTGACCAATATAACTCGGGGCGTATGGAAAGTCAAAATGTTCCTAAGACACCTCTCTCTCACTGAGAAAAGCGTTCTTCAGGCATGGAAACACAAGAGGTGAAAAGGTGAATAAAAGCATTTCACCACAATAATCTATGTTCTAATGATGACTCCTATAATGGTGCGTGCTCTTCTACATGGGAGAGACATTCATATTGACCAAAATAACTCGGGGCGCATGGAAAGTCAAAATGTTCCTAAGACACCTCTCTCTCACTGAGAAAAGCGTTCTTCAGGCATAGAAACACAAGAGGTGAAAAGGTGAATAAAAGCATTTCTACCACAATAATCTATGTTCTAATGATGACTCCTATAATGGTGCGTGCTCTTCTACATGGGAGAGACATTCATATTGACCAATATAACTCGGGGAGCATGGAAAGTAAAAAATGTTCCTAAAACACCTCTCTCTCACTGAGAAAAGCGTTCTTCAGGCATGGAAACACAAGAGGTGAAAAGGTGAATAAAAGCATTTCTACCACAATAATCTATGTTCTAATGATGACTCCTATAATGGTGCGTGCTCTTCTACATGGGAGAGACATTCATATTGACCAATATAACTCGGGGCGCATGGAAAGTCAAAATGTTCCTAAGACACCTCTCTCTCACTGAGAAAAGCGTTCTTCAGGCATGGAAACACGAGGTGAAAAGGTGAATAAAAGCATTTCTACCACAATAATCTATGTTCTAATGATGACTCCTATAATGGTGCGTGCTCTTCTACATGGGAGAGACATTCATATTGACCAATATAACTCGGGGCGCATGGAAAGTCAAAATGTTCCTAAGACACCTCTCTCTCACTGAGAAAAGCGTTTTTCAGGCATGGAACACAAGAGGTGAAAAGGTGAATAAAAGCAATTCTACCACAATAATCTATGTTCTAATGATGACTCCTATAATGGTGCGTGCTCTTCTACATGGGAGAGACATTCATATTGACCAAAATAACTCGGGGCGCATGGAAAGTCAAAATGTTCCTAAGACACCTCTCTCTCACTGAGAAAAGCTTTCTTCAGGCATGGAAACACAAGAGGTGAAAAGGTGAATAAAAGCATTTCTACCACAATAATCTATGTTCTAATGATGACTCCTATAATGGTGCGTGCTCTTCTACATGGGAGAGACATTCATATTGACCAATATAACTCGGGGCGCATGGAAAGTCAAAATGTTCCTAAGACACCTCTCTCTCACTGAGAAGAGCGTTCTTCAGGCATGGAAACACAAGAGGTGAAAAGGTGAATAAAAGCATTTCTACCACAATAATCTATGTTCTAATGATGACTCCTATAATGGTGCGTGCTCTTCTACATGGGAGAGACATTCATATTGACCAATATAACTCGGGGCGCATGGAAAGTCAAAATGTTCCTAAGACACCTCTCTCTCACTGAGAAAAGCGTTTTTCAGGCATGGAACACAAGAGGTGAAAAGGTGAATAAAAGCAATTCTACCACAATAATCTATGTTCTAATGATGACTCCTATAATGGTGCGTGCTCTTCTACATGGGAGAGACATTCATATTGACCAAAATAACTCGGGGCGCATGGAAAGTCAAAATGTTCCTAAGACACCTCTCTCTCACTGAGAAAAGCGTTCTTCAGGCATGGAAACACAAGAGGTGAAAAGGTGAATAAAAGCATTTCTACCACAATAATCTATGTTCTAATGATGACTCCTATAATGGTACGTGCTCTTCTACATGGGAGAGACATTCATATTGACCAATATAACTCGGGGCGCATGGAAAGTCAAAATGTTCCTAAGACACCTCTCTCTCACTGAGAAGAGCGTTCTTCAGGCATGGAAACACAAGAGGTGAAAAGGTGAATAAAAGCATTTCTACCACAATAATCTATGTTCTAATGATGACTCCTATAATGGTGCGTGCTCTTCTACATGGGAGAGACATTCATATTGACCAATATAACTCGGGGCGCATGGAAAGTCAAAATGTTCCTAAGACACCTCTCTCTCACTGAGAAAAGCGTTCTTCAGGCATGGAAACACAAGAGGTGAAAAGGTGAATAAAAGCATTTCTACCACAATAATCTATGTTCTAATGATGACTCCTATAATGGTGCGTGCTCTTCTACATGGGAGAGACATTCATATTGACCAAAATAACTCGGGGCGCATGGAAAGTCAAAATGTTCCTAAGACACCTCTCTCTCACTGAGAAAAGCGTTCTTCAGGCATGGAAACACAAGAGGTGAAAAGGTGAATAAAAGCATTTCTACCACAATAATCTATGTTCTAATGATGACTCCTATAATGGTACGTGCTCTTCTACATGGGAGAGACATTCATATTGACCAATATAACTCGGGGCGCATGGAAAGTCAAAATGTTCCTAAGACACCTCTCTCTCACTGAGAAGAGCGTTCTTCAGGCATGGAAACACAAGAGGTGAAAAGGTGAATAAAAGCATTTCTACCAAAATAATCTATGTTCTAATGATGACTCCTATAATGGTGCGTGCTCTTCTACATGGGAGAGACATTCATATTGACCAATATAACTCGGGGCGCATGGAAAGTCAAAATGTTCCTAAGACACCTCTCTCTCACTGAGAAAAGCGTTCTTCAGGCATGGAAACACAAGAGGTGAAAAGGTGAATAAAAGCATTTCTACCACAATAATCTATGTTCTAATGATGACTCCTATAATGGTGCGTGCTCTTCTACATGGGAGAGACATTCATATTGACCAATATAACTCGGGGCGCATGGAAAGTCAAAATGTTCCTAAGACACCTCTCTCTCACTGAGAAAAGCGTTCTTCAGGCATGGAAACACAAGAGGTGAAAAGGTGAATAAAAGCATTTCTACCACAATAATCTAATCTATGTTCTAATGATGACTCCTATAATGGTGCGTGCTCTTCTACATGGGAGAGACATTCATATTGACCAATATAACTCGGGGCGCATGGAAAGTCAAAATGTTCCTAAGACACCTCTCTCTCACTGAGAAAAGCGTTTTTCAGGCATGGAACACAAGAGGTGAAAAGGTGAATAAAAGCAATTCTACCACAATAATCTATGTTCTAATGATGACTCCTATAATGGTGCGTGCTCTTCTACATGGGAGAGACATTCATATTGACCAAAATAACTCGGGGCGCATGGAAAGTCAAAATGTTCCTAAGACACCTCTCTCTCACTGAGAAAAGCGTTCTTCAGGCATGGAAACACAAGAGGTGAAAAGGTGAATAAAAGCATTTCTACCACAATAATCTATGTTCTAATGATGACTCCTATAATGGTACGTGCTCTTCTACATGGGAGAGACATTCATATTGACCAATATAACTCGGGGCGCATGGAAAGTCAAAATGTTCCTAAGACACCTCTCTCTCACTGAGAAGAGCGTTCTTCAGGCATGGAAACACAAGAGGTGAAAAGGTGAATAAAAGCATTTCTACCACAATAATCTATGTTCTAATGATGACTCCTATAATGGTGCGTGCTCTTCTACATGGGAGAGACATTCATATTGACCAATATAACTCGGGGCGCATGGAAAGTCAAAATGTTCCTAAGACACCTCTCTCTCACTGAGAAAAGCGTTCTTCAGGCATGGAAACACAAGAGGTGAAAAGGTGAATAAAAGCATTTCTACCACAATAATCTATGTTCTAATGATGACTCCTATAATGGTGCGTGCTCTTCTACATGGGAGAGACATTCATATTGACCAAAATAACTCGGGGCGCATGGAAAGTCAAAATGTTCCTAAGACACCTCTCTCTCACTGAGAAAAGCGTTCTTCAGGCATGGAAACACAAGAGGTGAAAAGGTGAATAAAAGCATTTCTACCACAATAATCTATGTTCTAATGATGACTCCTATAATGGTGCGTGCTCTTCTACATGGGAGAGACATTCATATTGACCAAAATAACTCGGGGCGCATGGAAAGTCAAAATGTTCCTAAGACACCTCTCTCTCACTGAGAAAAGCGTTCTTCAGGCATGGAAACACAAGAGGTGAAAAGGTGAATAAAAGCATTTCTACCACAATAATCTATGTTCTAATGATGACTCCTATAATGGTACGTGCTCTTCTACATGGGAGAGACATTCATATTGACCAATATAACTCGGGGCGCATGGAAAGTCAAAATGTTCCTAAGACACCTCTCTCTCACTGAGAAGAGCGTTCTTCAGGCATGGAAACACAAGAGGTGAAAAGGTGAATAAAAGCATTTCTACCACAATAATCTATGTTCTAATGATGACTCCTATAATGGTGCGTGCTCTTCTACATGGGAGAGACATTCATATTGACCAATATAACTCGGGGCGCATGGAAAGTCAAAATGTTCCTAAGACACCTCTCTCTCACTGAGAAGAGCGTTCTTCAGGCATGGAAACACAAGAGGTGAAAAGGTGAATAAAAGCATTTCTACCACAATAATCTATGTTCTAATGATGACTCCTATAATGGTGCGTGCTCTTCTACATGGGAGAGACATTCATATTGACCAATATAACTCGGGGCGCATGGAAAGTCAAAATGTTCCTAAGACACCTCTCTCTCACTGAGAAAAGCGTTCTTCAGGCATGGAAACACAAGAGGTGAAAAGGTGAATAAAAGCATTTCTACCACAATAATCTATGTTCTAATGATGACTCCTATAATGGTGCGTGCTCTTCTACATGGGAGAGACATTCATATTGACCAATATAACTCGGGGCGCATGGAAAGTCAAAATGTTCCTAAGACACCTCTCTCTCACTGAGAAAAGCGTTCTTCAGGCATGGAAACACAAGAGGTGAAAAGGTGAATAAAAGCATTTCTACCACAATAATCTAATCTATGTTCTAATGATGACTCCTATAATGGTGCGTGCTCTTCTACATGGGAGAGACATTCATATTGACCAATATAACTCGGGGCGCATGGAAAGTCAAAATGTTCCTAAGACACCTCTCTCTCACTGAGAAAAGCGTTTTTCAGGCATGGAACACAAGAGGTGAAAAGGTGAATAAAAGCAATTCTACCACAATAATCTATGTTCTAATGATGACTCCTATAATGGTGCGTGCTCTTCTACATGGGAGAGACATTCATATTGACCAAAATAACTCGGGGCGCATGGAAAGTCAAAATGTTCCTAAGACACCTCTCTCTCACTGAGAAAAGCGTTCTTCAGGCATGGAAACACAAGAGGTGAAAAGGTGAATAAAAGCATTTCTACCACAATAATCTATGTTCTAATGATGACTCCTATAATGGTACGTGCTCTTCTACATGGGAGAGACATTCATATTGACCAATATAACTCGGGGCGCATGGAAAGTCAAAATGTTCCTAAGACACCTCTCTCTCACTGAGAAGAGCGTTCTTCAGGCATGGAAACACAAGAGGTGAAAAGGTGAATAAAAGCATTTCTACCACAATAATCTATGTTCTAATGATGACTCCTATAATGGTGCGTGCTCTTCTACATGGGAGAGACATTCATATTGACCAATATAACTCGGGGCGCATGGAAAGTCAAAATGTTCCTAAGACACCTCTCTCTCACTGAGAAAAGCGTTCTTCAGGCATGGAAACACAAGAGGTGAAAAGGTGAATAAAAGCATTTCTACCACAATAATCTATGTTCTAATGATGACTCCTATAATGGTGCGTGCTCTTCTACATGGGAGAGACATTCATATTGACCAAAATAACTCGGGGCGCATGGAAAGTCAAAATGTTCCTAAGACACCTCTCTCTCACTGAGAAAAGCGTTCTTCAGGCATGGAAACACAAGAGGTGAAAAGGTGAATAAAAGCATTTCTACCACAATAATCTATGTTCTAATGATGACTCCTATAATGGTGCGTGCTCTTCTACATGGGAGAGACATTCATATTGACCAAAATAACTCGGGGCGCATGGAAAGTCAAAATGTTCCTAAGACACCTCTCTCTCACTGAGAAAAGCGTTCTTCAGGCATGGAAACACAAGAGGTGAAAAGGTGAATAAAAGCATTTCTACCACAATAATCTATGTTCTAATGATGACTCCTATAATGGTACGTGCTCTTCTACATGGGAGAGACATTCATATTGACCAATATAACTCGGGGCGCATGGAAAGTCAAAATGTTCCTAAGACACCTCTCTCTCAC
The DNA here is from genome assembly GCF_949987555.1 of Borostomias antarcticus. Taxonomy (NCBI): domain Eukaryota; kingdom Metazoa; phylum Chordata; class Actinopteri; order Stomiiformes; family Stomiidae; genus Borostomias; species Borostomias antarcticus. The sequence continues at coordinate 2,046,398 of NC_140248.1, read as the reverse complement.
TGAGAAGAGCGTTCTTCAGGCATGGAAACACAAGAGGTGAAAAGGTGAATAAAAGCATTTCTACCACAATAATCTATGTTCTAATGATGACTCCTATAATGGTGCGTGCTCTTCTACATGGGAGAGACATTCATATTGACCAATATAACTCGGGGCGCATGGAAAGTCAAAATGTTCCTAAGACACCTCTCTCTCACTGAGAAGAGCGTTCTTCAGGCATGGAAACACAAGAGGTGAAAAGGTGAATAAAAGCATTTCTACCACAATAATCTATGTTCTAATGATGACTCCTATAATGGTGCGTGCTCTTCTACATGGGAGAGACATTCATATTGACCAATATAACTCGGGGCGCATGGAAAGTCAAAATGTTCCTAAGACACCTCTCTCTCACTGAGAAGAGCGTTCTTCAGGCATGGAAACACAAGAGGTGAAAAGGTGAATAAAAGCATTTCTACCACAATAATCTATGTTCTAATGATGACTCCTATAATGGTGCGTGCTCTTCTACATGGGAGAGACATTCATATTGACCAATATAACTCGGGGCGCATGGAAAGTCAAAATGTTCCTAACACCTCTCTCTCACTGAGAAAAGCGTTCTTCAGGCATGGAAACACAAGAGGTGAAAAGGTGAATAAAAGCATTTCTACCACAATAATCTATGTTCTAATGATGACTCCTATAATGGTGCGTGCTCTTCTACATGGGAGAGACATTCATATTGACCAAAATAACTCGGGGCGCATGGAAAGTCAAAATGTTCCTAAGACACCTCTCTCTCACTGAGAAAAGCGTTCTTCAGGCATGGAAACACAAGAGGTGAAAAGGTGAATAAAAGCATTTCTACCACAATAATCTATGTTCTAATGATGACTCCTATAATGGTACGTGCTCTTCTACATGGGAGAGACATTCATATTGACCAATATAACTCGGGGCGCATGGAAAGTCAAAATGTTCCTAAGACACCTCTCTCTCACTGAGAAGAGCGTTCTTCAGGCATGGAAACACAAGAGGTGAAAAGGTGAATAAAAGCATTTCTACCACAATAATCTATGTTCTAATGATGACTCCTATAATGGTGCGTGCTCTTCTACATGGGAGAGACATTCATATTGACCAATATAACTCGGGGCGCATGGAAAGTCAAAATGTTCCTAAGACACCTCTCTCTCACTGAGAAAAGCGTTCTTCAGGCATGGAAACACAAGAGGTGAAAAGGTGAATAAAAGCATTTCTACCACAATAATCTATGTTCTAATGATGACTCCTATAATGGTGCGTGCTCTTCTACATGGGAGAGACATTCATATTGACCAAAATAACTCGGGGCGCATGGAAAGTCAAAATGTTCCTAAGACACCTCTCTCTCACTGAGAAAAGCGTTTTTCTGGCATGGAACACAAGAGGTGAAAAGGTGAATAAAAGCAATTCTACCACAATAATCTATGTTCTAATGATGACTCCTATAATGGTGCGTGCTCTTCTACATGGGAGAGACATTCATATTGACCAATATAACTCGGGGCGCATGGAAAGTCAAAATGTTCCTAAGACACCTCTCTCTCACTGAGAAAAGCGTTCTTCAGGCATGGAAACACAAGAGGTGAAAAGGTGAATAAAAGCATTTCTACCACAATAATCTATGTTCTAATGATGACTCCTATAATGGTGCGTGCTCTTCTACATGGGAGAGACATTCATATTGACCAAAATAACTCGGGGCGCATGGAAAGTCAAAATGTTCCTAAGACACCTCTCTCTCACTGAGAAGAGCGTTCTTCAGGCATGGAAACACAAGAGGTGAAAAGGTGAATAAAAGCATTTCTACCACAATAATCTATGTTCTAATGATGACTCCTATAATGGTGCGTGCTCTTCTACATGGGAGAGACATTCATATTGACCAATATAACTCGGGGCGCATGGAAAGTCAAAATGTTCCTAAGACACCTCTCTCTCACTGAGAAAAGCGTTCTTCAGGCATGGAAACACAAGAGGTGAAAAGGTGAATAAAAGCATTTCTACCACAATAATCTATGTTCTAATGATGACTCCTATAATGGTGCGTGCTCTTCTACATGGGAGAGACATTCATATTGACCAATATAACTCGGGGCGCATGGAAAGTCAAAATGTTCCTAAGACACCTCTCTCTCACTGAGAAAAGCGTTCTTCAGGCATGGAAACACAAGAGGTGAAAAGGTGAATAAAAGCATTTCTACCACAATAATCTATGTTCTAATGATGACTCCTATAATGGTGCGTGCTCTTCTACATGGGAGAGACATTCATATTGACCAATATAACTCGGGGCGCATGGAAAGTCAAAATGTTCCTAAGACACCTCTCTCTCACTGAGAAAAGCGTTCTTCAGGCATGGAAACACAAGAGGTGAAAAGGTGAATAAAAGCATTTCTACCACAATAATCTAATCTATGTTCTAATGATGACTCCTATAATGGTGCGTGCTCTTCTACATGGGAGAGACATTCATATTGACCAATATAACTCGGGGCGCATGGAAAGTCAAAATGTTCCTAAGACACCTCTCTCTCACTGAGAAAAGCGTTTTTCAGGCATGGAACACAAGAGGTGAAAAGGTGAATAAAAGCAATTCTACCACAATAATCTATGTTCTAATGATGACTCCTATAATGGTGCGTGCTCTTCTACATGGGAGAGACATTCATATTGACCAAAATAACTCGGGGCGCATGGAAAGTCAAAATGTTCCTAAGACACCTCTCTCTCACTGAGAAAAGCGTTCTTCAGGCATGGAAACACAAGAGGTGAAAAGGTGAATAAAAGCATTTCTACCACAATAATCTAATCTATGTTCTAATGATGACTCCTATAATGGTGCGTGCTCTTCTACATGGGAGAGACATTCATATTGACCAATATAACTCGGGGCGCATGGAAAGTCAAAATGTTCCTAAGACACCTCTCTCTCACTGAGAAAAGCGTTTTTCAGGCATGGAACACAAGAGGTGAAAAGGTGAATAAAAGCAATTCTACCACAATAATCTATGTTCTAATGATGACTCCTATAATGGTGCGTGCTCTTCTACATGGGAGAGACATTCATATTGACCAAAATAACTCGGGGCGCATGGAAAGTCAAAATGTTCCTAAGACACCTCTCTCTCACTGAGAAAAGCGTTCTTCAGGCATGGAAACACAAGAGGTGAAAAGGTGAATAAAAGCATTTCTACCACAATAATCTATGTTCTAATGATGACTCCTATAATGGTACGTGCTCTTCTACATGGGAGAGACATTCATATTGACCAATATAACTCGGGGCGCATGGAAAGTCAAAATGTTCCTAAGACACCTCTCTCTCACTGAGAAGAGCGTTCTTCAGGCATGGAAACACAAGAGGTGAAAAGGTGAATAAAAGCATTTCTACCACAATAATCTATGTTCTAATGATGACTCCTATAATGGTGCGTGCTCTTCTACATGGGAGAGACATTCATATTGACCAATATAACTCGGGGCGCATGGAAAGTCAAAATGTTCCTAAGACACCTCTCTCTCACTGAGAAAAGCGTTCTTCAGGCATGGAAACACAAGAGGTGAAAAGGTGAATAAAAGCATTTCTACCACAATAATCTATGTTCTAATGATGACTCCTATAATGGTGCGTGCTCTTCTACATGGGAGAGACATTCATATTGACCAAAATAACTCGGGGCGCATGGAAAGTCAAAATGTTCCTAAGACACCTCTCTCTCACTGAGAAAAGCGTTCTTCAGGCATGGAAACACAAGAGGTGAAAAGGTGAATAAAAGCATTTCTACCACAATAATCTATGTTCTAATGATGACTCCTATAATGGTACGTGCTCTTCTACATGGGAGAGACATTCATATTGACCAATATAACTCGGGGCGCATGGAAAGTCAAAATGTTCCTAAGACACCTCTCTCTCACTGAGAAGAGCGTTCTTCAAGCATGGAAACAGAAGAGGTGAAAAGGTGAATAAAAGCATTTCTACCACAATAATCTATGTTCTAATGATGACTCCTATAATGGTGCGTGCTCTTCTACATGGGAGAGACATTCATATTGACCAATATAACTCGGGGCGCATGGAAAGTCAAAATGTTCCTAAGACACCTCTCTCTCACTGAGAAAAGCGTTCTTCAGGCATGGAAACACAAGAGGTGAAAAGGTGAATAAAAGCATTTCTACCACAATAATCTATGTTCTAATGATGACTCCTATAATGGTGCGTGCTCTTCTACATGGGAGAGACATTCATATTGACCAAAATAACTCGGGGCGCATGGAAAGTCAAAATGTTCCTAAGACACCTCTCTCTCACTGAGAAAAGCGTTTTTCTGGCATGGAACACAAGAGGTGAAAAGGTGAATAAAAGCAATTCTACCACAATAATCTATGTTCTAATGATGACTCCTATAATGGTGCGTGCTCTTCTACATGGGAGAGACATTCATATTGACCAATATAACTCGGGGCGCATGGAAAGTCAAAATGTTCCTAAGACACCTCTCTCTCACTGAGAAAAGCGTTCTTCAGGCATGGAAACACAAGAGGTGAAAAGGTGAATAAAAGCATTTCTACCACAATAATCTATGTTCTAATGATGACTCCTATAATGGTGCGTGCTCTTCTACATGGGAGAGACATTCATATTGACCAAAATAACTCGGGGCGCATGGAAAGTCAAAATGTTCCTAAGACACCTCTCTCTCACTGAGAAAAGCGTTTTTCTGGCATGGAACACAAGAGGTGAAAAGGTGAATAAAAGCAATTCTACCACAATAATCTATGTTCTAATGATGACTCCTATAATGGTGCGTGCTTTTCTACATGGGAGAGACATTCATATTGACCAATATAACTCGGGGCGCATGGAAAGTCAAAATGTTCCTAAGACACCTCTCTCTCACTGAGAAGAGCGTTCTTCAGGCATGGAAACACAAGAGGTGAAAAGGTGAATAAAAGCATTTCTACCACAATAATCTATGTTCTAATGATGACTCCTATAATGGTGCGTGCTCTTCTACATGGGAGAGACATTCATATTGACCAATATAACTCGGGGCGCATGGAAAGTCAAAATGTTCCTAAGACACCTCTCTCTCACTGAGAAAAGCGTTCTTCAGGCATGGAAACACAAGAGGTGAAAAGGTGAATAAAAGCATTTCTACCACAATAATCTATGTTCTAATGATGACTCCTATAATGGTGCGTGCTCTTCTACATGGGAGAGACATTCATATTGACCAATATAACTCGGGGCGCATGGAAAGTCAAAATGTTCCTAAGACACCTCTCTCTCACTGAGAAAAGCGTTCTTCAGGCATGGAAACACAAGAGGTGAAAAGGTGAATAAAAGCATTTCTACCACAATAATCTATGTTCTAATGATGACTCCTATAATGGTGCGTGCTCTTCTACATGGGAGAGACATTCATATTGACCAATATAACTCGGGGCGCATGGAAAGTCAAAATGTTCCTAAGACACCTCTCTCTCACTGAGAAAAGCGTTCTTCAGGCATGGAAACACAAGAGGTGAAAAGGTGAATAAAAGCATTTCTACCACAATAATCTAATCTATGTTCTAATGATGACTCCTATAATGGTGCGTGCTCTTCTACATGGGAGAGACATTCATATTGACCAATATAACTCGGGGCGCATGGAAAGTCAAAATGTTCCTAAGACACCTCTCTCTCACTGAGAAAAGCGTTTTTCAGGCATGGAACACAAGAGGTGAAAAGGTGAATAAAAGCAATTCTACCACAATAATCTATGTTCTAATGATGACTCCTATAATGGTGCGTGCTCTTCTACATGGGAGAGACATTCATATTGACCAAAATAACTCGGGGCGCATGGAAAGTCAAAATGTTCCTAAGACACCTCTCTCTCACTGAGAAAAGCGTTCTTCAGGCATGGAAACACAAGAGGTGAAAAGGTGAATAAAAGCATTTCTACCACAATAATCTATGTTCTAATGATGACTCCTATAATGGTGCGTGCTCTTCTACATGGGAGAGACATTCATATTGACCAATATAACTCGGGGCGCATGGAAAGTCAAAATGTTCCTAAGACACCTCTCTCTCACTGAGAAAAGCGTTCTTCAGGCATGGAAACACAAGAGGTGAAAAGGTGAATAAAAGCATTTCTACCACAATAATCTAATCTATGTTCTAATGATGACTCCTATAATGGTGCGTGCTCTTCTACATGGGAGAGACATTCATATTGACCAATATAACTCGGGGCGCATGGAAAGTCAAAATGTTCCTAAGACACCTCTCTCTCACTGAGAAAAGCGTTTTTCAGGCATGGAACACAAGAGGTGAAAAGGTGAATAAAAGCAATTCTACCACAATAATCTATGTTCTAATGATGACTCCTATAATGGTGCGTGCTCTTCTACATGGGAGAGACATTCATATTGACCAAAATAACTCGGGGCGCATGGAAAGTCAAAATGTTCCTAAGACACCTCTCTCTCACTGAGAAAAGCGTTCTTCAGGCATGGAAACACAAGAGGTGAAAAGGTGAATAAAAGCATTTCTACCACAATAATCTATGTTCTAATGATGACTCCTATAATGGTACGTGCTCTTCTACATGGGAGAGACATTCATATTGACCAATATAACTCGGGGCGCATGGAAAGTCAAAATGTTCCTAAGACACCTCTCTCTCACTGAGAAGAGCGTTCTTCAGGCATGGAAACACAAGAGGTGAAAAGGTGAATAAAAGCATTTCTACCACAATAATCTATGTTCTAATGATGACTCCTATAATGGTGCGTGCTCTTCTACATGGGAGAGACATTCATATTGACCAATATAACTCGGGGCGCATGGAAAGTCAAAATGTTCCTAAGACACCTCTCTCTCACTGAGAAAAGCGTTCTTCAGGCATGGAAACACAAGAGGTGAAAAGGTGAATAAAAGCATTTCTACCACAATAATCTATGTTCTAATGATGACTCCTATAATGGTGCGTGCTCTTCTACATGGGAGAGACATTCATATTGACCAAAATAACTCGGGGCGCATGGAAAGTCAAAATGTTCCTAAGACACCTCTCTCTCACTGAGAAAAGCGTTCTTCAGGCATGGAAACACAAGAGGTGAAAAGGTGAATAAAAGCATTTCTACCACAATAATCTATGTTCTAATGATGACTCCTATAATGGTACGTGCTCTTCTACATGGGAGAGACATTCATATTGACCAATATAACTCGGGGCGCATGGAAAGTCAAAATGTTCCTAAGACACCTCTCTCTCACTGAGAAGAGCGTTCTTCAGGCATGGAAACACAAGAGGTGAAAAGGTGAATAAAAGCATTTCTACCACAATAATCTATGTTCTAATGATGACTCCTATAATGGTGCGTGCTCTTCTACATGGGAGAGACATTCATATTGACCAATATAACTCGGGGCGCATGGAAAGTCAAAATGTTCCTAAGACACCTCTCTCTCACTGAGAAAAGCGTTCTTCAGGCATGGAAACACAAGAGGTGAAAAGGTGAATAAAAGCATTTCTACCACAATAATCTATGTTCTAATGATGACTCCTATAATGGTGCGTGCTCTTCTACATGGGAGAGACATTCATATTGACCAAAATAACTCGGGGCGCATGGAAAGTCAAAATTTTCCTAAGACACCTCTCTCTCACTGAGAAAAGCGTTTTTCTGGCATGGAACACAAGAGGTGAAAAGGTGAATAAAAGCAATTCTACCACAATAATCTATGTTCTAATGATGACTCCTATAATGGTGCGTGCTCTTCTACATGGGAGAGACATTCATATTGACCAATATAACTCGGGGCGCATGGAAAGTCAAAATGTTCCTAAGACACCTCTCTCTCACTGAGAAAAGCGTTCTTCAGGCATGGAAACACAAGAGGTGAAAAGGTGAATAAAAGCATTTCTACCACAATAATCTATGTTCTAATGATGACTCCTATAATGGTGCGTGCTCTTCTACATGGGAGAGACATTCATATTGACCAAAATAACTCGGGGCGCATGGAAAGTCAAAATGTTCCTAAGACACCTCTCTCTCACTGAGAAAAGCGTTTTTCTGGCATGGAACACAAGAGGTGAAAAGGTGAATAAAAGCAATTCTACCACAATAATCTATGTTCTAATGATGACTCCTATAATGGTGCGTGCTTTTCTACATGGGAGAGACATTCATATTGACCAATATAACTCGGGGCGCATGGAAAGTCAAAATGTTCCTAAGACACCTCTCTCTCACTGAGAAGAGCGTTCTTCAGGCATGGAAACACAAGAGGTGAAAAGGTGAATAAAAGCATTTCTACCACAATAATCTATGTTCTAATGATGACTCCTATAATGGTGCGTGCTCTTCTACATGGGAGAGACATTCATATTGACCAATATAACTCGGGGCGCATGGAAAGTCAAAATGTTCCTAAGACACCTCTCTCTCACTGAGAAAAGCGTTCTTCAGGCATGGAAACACAAGAGGTGAAAAGGTGAATAAAAGCATTTCTACCACAATAATCTATGTTCTAATGATGACTCCTATAATGGTGCGTGCTCTTCTACATGGGAGAGACATTCATATTGACCAATATAACTCGGGGCGCATGGAAAGTCAAAATGTTCCTAAGACACCTCTCTCTCACTGAGAAAAGCGTTCTTCAGGCATGGAAACACAAGAGGTGAAAAGGTGAATAAAAGCATTTCTACCACAATAATCTATGTTCTAATGATGACTCCTATAATGGTGCGTGCTCTTCTACATGGGAGAGACATTCATATTGACCAATATAACTCGGGGCGCATGGAAAGTCAAAATGTTCCTAAGACACCTCTCTCTCACTGAGAAAAGCGTTCTTCAGGCATGGAAACACAAGAGGTGAAAAGGTGAATAAAAGCATTTCTACCACAATAATCTATGTTCTAATGATGACTCCTATAATGGTGCGTGCTCTTCTACATGGGAGAGACATTCATATTGACCAAAATTTCTCGGGGCGCATGGAAAGTCAAAATGTTCCTAAGACACCTCTCTCTCACTGAGAAAAGCGTTCTTCAGGCATGGAAACACAAGAGGTGAAAAGGTGAATAAAAGCATTTCTACCACAATAATCTATGTTATAATGATGACTCCTATAATGGTGCGTGCTCTTCTACATGGGAGAGACATTCATATTGACCAATATAACTCGGGGCGCATGGAAAGTCAAAATGTTCCTAAGACACCTCTCTCTCACTGAGAAAAGCGTTCTTCAGGCATGGAAACACAAGAGGTGAAAAGGTGAATAAAAGCATTTCTACCACAATAATCTATGTTCTAATGATGACTCCTATAATGGTGCGTGCTCTTCTACATGGGAGAGACATTCATATTGACCAATATAACTCGGGGCGCATGGAAAGTCAAAATGTTCCTAAGACACCTCTCTCTGAGAAAAGCGTTCTTCAGGCATGGAAACACAAGAGGTGAAAAGGTGAATAAAAGCATTTCTACCACAATAATCTATGTTCTAATGATGACTCCTATAATGGTGCGTGCTCTTCTACATGGGAGAGACATTCATATTGACCAAAATAACTCGGGGCGAATGGAAAGTCAAAATGTTCCTAAGACACCTCTCTCACTGAGAAAAGCGTTCTTCAGGCATGGAAACACAAGAGGTGAAAAGGTGAATAAAAGCAATTCTACCACAATAATCTATGTTCTAATGATGACTCCTATAATGGTGCGTGCTCTTACATGGGAGAGACATTCATATTGACCAATATAACTCGGGGCGCATGGAAAGTCAAAATGTTCCTAAGACACCTCTCTCTCACTGAGAAAAGCGTTCTTCAGGCATGGAAACACAAGAGGTGAAAAGGTGAATAAAAGCATTTCTACCACATTAATCTATGTTCTAATGATGACTCCTATAATGGTGCGTGCTCTTCTACATGGGAGAGACATTCATATTGACCAATATAACTCGGGGCGCATGGAAAGTCAAAATGTTCCTAAGACACCTCTCTCTCTCACTGAGAAAAGCGTTTTTCAGGCATGGAACACAAGAGGTGAAAAGGTGAATAAAAGCAATTCTACCACAATAATCTATGTTCTAATGATGACTCCTATAATGGTGCGTGCTCTTCTACATGGGAGAGACATTCATATTGACCAAAATAACTCGGGGCGCATGGAAAGTCAAAATGTTCCTAAGACACCTCTCTCTCACTGAGAAAAGCGTTCTTCAGGCATGGAAACACAAGAGGTGAAAAGGTGAATAAAAGCATTTCTACCACAATAATCTATGTTCTAATGATGACTCCTATAATGGTATGTGCTCTTCTACATGGGAGAGACATTCATATTGACCAATATAACTCGGGGCGCATGGAAAGTCAAAATGTTCCTAAGACACCTCTCTCTCACTGAGAAGAGCGTTCTTCAGGCATGGAAACACAAGAGGTGAAAAGGTGAATAAAAGCATTTCTACCACAATAATCTATGTTCTAATGATGACTCCTATAATGGTGCGTGCTCTTCTACATGGGAGAGACATTCATATTGACCAATATAACTCGGGGCGCATGGAAAGTCAAAATGTTCCTAAGACACCTCTCTCTCACTGAGAAAAGCGTTCTTCAGGCATGGAAACACAAGAGGTGAAAAGGTGAATAAAAGCATTTCTACCACAATAATCTATGTTCTAATGATGACTCCTATAATGGTGCGTGCTCTTCTACATGGGAGAGACATTCATATTGACCAAAATAACTCGGGGCGCATGGAAAGTCAAAATGTTCCTAAGACACCTCTCTCTCACTGAGAAAAGCGTTTTTCTGGCATGGAACACAAGAGGTGAAAAGGTGAATAAAAGCAATTCTACCACAATAATCTATGTTCTAATGATGACTCCTATAATGGTGCGTGCTCTTCTACATGGGAGAGACATTCATATTGACCAATATAACTCGGGGCGCATGGAAAGTCAAAATGTTCCTAAGACACCTCTCTCTCACTGAGAAAAGCGTTCTTCAGGCATGGAAACACAAGAGGTGAAAAGGTGAATAAAAGCATTTCTACCACAATAATCTATGTTCTAATGATGACTCCTATAATGGTGCGTCCTCTTCTACATGGGAGAGACATTCATATTGACCAAAATAACTCGGGGCGCATGGAAAGTCAAAATGTTCCTAAGACACCTCTCTCTCACTGAGAAAAGCGTTCTTCAGGCATGGAAACACAAGAGGTGAAAAGGTGAATAAAAGCATTTCTACCACAATAATCTATGTTCTAATGATGACTCCTATAATGGTGCGTGCTCTTCTACATGGGAGAGACATTCATATTGACCAATATAACTCGGGGCGCATGGAAAGTCAAAATGTTCCTAAGACACCTCTCTCTCACTGAGAAAAGCGTTCTTCAGGCATGGAAACACAAGAGGTGAAAAGGTGAATAAAAGCATTTCTACCACAATAATCTATGTTCTAATGATGACTCCTATAATGGTGCGTGCTCTTCTACATGGGAGAGACATTCATATTGACCAATATAACTCGGGGCGCATGGAAAGTCAAAATGTTCCTAAGACACCTCTCTCTCACTGAGAAAAGCGTTCTTCAGGCATGGAAACACAAGAGGTGAAAAGGTGAATAAAAGCATTTCTACCACAATAATCTATGTTCTAATGATGACTCCTATAATGGTACGTGCTCTTCTACATGGGAGAGACATTCATATTGACCAATATAACTCGGGGCGCATGGAAAGTCAAAATGTTCCTAAGACACCTCTCTCTCACTGAGAAGAGCGTTCTTCAGGCATGGAAACACAAGAGGTGAAAATGTGAATAAAAGCATTTCTACCACAATAATCTATGTTCTAATGATGACTCCTATAATGGTGCGTGCTCTTCTACATGGGAGAGACATTCATATTGACCAATATAACTCGGGGCGCATGGAAAGTCAAAATGTTCCTAAGACACCTCTCTCTCACTGAGAAAAGCGTTCTTCAGGCATGGAAACACAAGAGGTGAAAAGGTGAATAAAAGCATTTCTACCACAATAATCTATGTTCTAATGATGACTCCTATAATGGTGCGTGCTCTTCTACATGGGAGAGACATTCATATTGACCAAAATAACTCGGGGCGCATGGAAAGTCAAAATGTTCCTAAGACACCTCTCTCTCACTGAGAAAAGCGTTTTTCTGGCATGGAACACAAGAGGTGAAAAGGTGAATAAAAGCAATTCTACCACAATAATCTATGTTCTAATGATGACTCCTATAATGGTGCGTGCTCTTCTACATGGGAGAGACATTCATATTGACCAATATAACTCGGGGCGCATGGAAAGTCAAAATGTTCCTAAGACACCTCTCTCTCACTGAGAAAAGCGTTCTTCAGGCATGGAAACACAAGAGGTGAAAAGGTGAATAAAAGCATTTCTACCACAATAATCTAATCTATGTTCTAATGATGACTCCTATAATGGTGCGTGCTCTTCTACATGGGAGAGACATTCATATTGACCAATATAACTCGGGGCGCATGGAAAGTCAAAAGGTTCCTAAGACACCTCTCTCTCACTGAGAAAAGCGTTTTTCAGGCATGGAACACAAGAGGTGAAAAGGTGAATAAAAGCAATTCTACCACAATAATCTATGTTCTAATGATGACTCCTATAATGGTGCGTGCTCTTCTACATGGGAGAGACATTCATATTGACCAAAATAACTCGGGGCGCATGGAAAGTCAAAATGTTCCTAAGACACCTCTCTCTCACTGAGAAAAGCGTTCTTCAGGCATGGAAACACAAGAGGTGAAAAGGTGAATAAAAGCATTTCTACCACAATAATCTATGTTCTAATGATGACTCCTATAATGGTATGTGCTCTTCTACATGGGAGAGACATTCATATTGACCAATATAACTCGGGGCGCATGGAAAGTCAAAATGTTCCTAAGACACCTCTCTCTCACTGAGAAGAGCGTTCTTCAGGCATGGAAACACAAGAGGTGAAAAGGTGAATAAAAGCATTTCTACCACAATAATCTATGTTCTAATGATGACTCCTATAATGGTGCGTGCTCTTCTACATGGGAGAGACATTCATATTGACCAATATAACTCGGGGCGCATGGAAAGTCAAAATGTTCCTAAGACACCTCTCTCTCACTGAGAAAAGCGTTCTTCAGGCATGGAAACACAAGAGGTGAAAAGGTGAATAAAAGCATTTCTACCACAATAATCTATGTTCTAATGATGACTCCTATAATGGTGCGTGCTCTTCTACATGGGAGAGACATTCATATTGACCAAAATAACTCGGGGCGCATGGAAAGTCAAAATGTTCCTAAGACACCTCTCTCTCACTGAGAAAAGCGTTTTTCTGGCATGGAACACAAGAGGTGAAAAGGTGAATAAAAGCAATTCTACCACAATAATCTATGTTCTAATGATGACTCCTATAATGGTGCGTGCTCTTCTACATGGGAGAGACATTCATATTGACCAATATAACTCGGGGCGCATGGAAAGTCAAAATGTTCCTAAGACACCTCTCTCTCACTGAGAAAAGCGTTCTTCAGGCATGGAAACACAAGAGGTGAAAAGGTGAATAAAAGCATTTCTACCACAATAATCTATGTTCTAATGATGACTCCTATAATGGTGCGTCCTCTTCTACATGGGAGAGACATTCATATTGACCAAAATAACTCGGGGCGCATGGAAAGTCAAAATGTTCCTAAGACACCTCTCTCTCACTGAGAAAAGCGTTCTTCAGGCATGGAAACACAAGAGGTGAAAAGGTGAATAAAAGCATTTCTACCACAATAATCTATGTTCTAATGATGACTCCTATAATGGTGCGTGCTCTTCTACATGGGAGAGACATTCATATTGACCAATATAACTCGGGGCGCATGGAAAGTCAAAATGTTCCTAAGACACCTCTCTCTCACTGAGAAAAGCGTTCTTCAGGCATGGAAACACAAGAGGTGAAAAGGTGAATAAAAGCATTTCTACCACAATAATCTATGTTCTAATGATGACTCCTATAATGGTGCGTGCTCTTCTACATGGGAGAGACATTCATATTGACCAAAATAACTCGGGGCGCATGGAAAGTCAAAATGTTCCTAAGACACCTCTCTCTCACTGAGAAAAGCGTTTTTCTGGCATGGAACACAAGAGGTGAAAAGGTGAATAAAAGCAATTCTACCACAATAATCTATGTTCTAATGATGACTCCTATAATGGTGCGTGCTCTTCTACATGGGAGAGACATTCATATTGACCAATATAACTCGGGGAGCATGGAAAGTAAAAAATGTTCCTAAAACACCTCTCTCTCACTGAGAAAAGCGTTCTTCAGGCATGGAAACACAAGAGGTGAAAAGGTGAATAAAAGCATTTCTACCACAATAATCTATGTTCTAATGATGACTCCTATAATGGTGCGTGCTCTTCTACATGGGAGAGACATTCATATTGACCAATATAACTCGGGGCGCATGGAAAGTCAAAATGTTCCTAAGACACCTCTCTCTCACTGAGAAAAGCGTTCTTCAGGCATGGAAACACGAGGTGAAAAGGTGAATAAAAGCATTTCTACCACAATAATCTATGTTCTAATGATGACTCCTATAATGGTGCGTGCTCTTCTACATGGGAGAGACATTCATATTGACCAATATAACTCGGGGCGCATGGAAAGTCAAAATGTTCCTAAGACACCTCTCTCTCACTGAGAAAAGCGTTTTTCAGGCATGGAACACAAGAGGTGAAAAGGTGAATAAAAGCAATTCTACCACAATAATCTATGTTCTAATGATGACTCCTATAATGGTGCGTGCTCTTCTACATGGGAGAGACATTCATATTGACCAAAATAACTCGGGGCGCATGGAAAGTCAAAATGTTCCTAAGACACCTCTCTCTCACTGAGAAAAGCTTTCTTCAGGCATGGAAACACAAGAGGTGAAGAGGTGAATAAAAGCATTTCTACCACAATAATCTATGTTCTAATGATGACTCCTATAATGGTGCGTGCTCTTCTACATGGGAGAGACATTCATATTGACCAATATAACTCGGGGCGCATGGAAAGTCAAAATGTTCCTAAGACACCTCTCTCTCACTGAGAAAAGCGTTCTTCAGGCATGGAAACACAAGAGGTGAAAAGGTGAATAAAAGCATTTCTACCACAATAATCTATGTTCTAATGATGACTCCTATAATGGTGCGTGCTCTTCTACATGGGAGAGACATTCATATTGACCAATATAACTCGGGGCGCATGGAAAGTCAAAATGTTCCTAAGACACCTCTCTCTCACTGAGAAAAGCGTTCTTCAGGCATGGAAACACAAGAGGTGAAAAGGTGAATAAAAGCATTTCTACCACAATAATCTAATCTATGTTCTAATGATGACTCCTATAATGGTGCGTGCTCTTCTACATGGGAGAGACATTCATATTGACCAATATAACTCGGGGCGCATGGAAAGTCAAAATGTTCCTAAGACACCTCTCTCTCACTGAGAAAAGCGTTTTTCAGGCATGGAACACAAGAGGTGAAAAGGTGAATAAAAGCAATTCTACCACAATAATCTATGTTCTAATGATGACTCCTATAATGGTGCGTGCTCTTCTACATGGGAGAGACATTCATATTGACCAAAATAACTCGGGGCGCATGGAAAGTCAAAATGTTCCTAAGACACCTCTCTCTCACTGAGAAAAGCGTTCTTCAGGCATGGAAACACAAGAGGTGAAAAGGTGAATAAAAGCATTTCTACCACAATAATCTATGTTCTAATGATGACTCCTATAATGGTACGTGCTCTTCTACATGGGAGAGACATTCATATTGACCAATATAACTCGGGGCGCATGGAAAGTCAAAATGTTCCTAAGACACCTCTCTCTCACTGAGAAGAGCGTTCTTCAGGCATGGAAACAAAAGAGGTGAAAAGGTGAATAAAAGCATTTCTACCACAATAATCTATGTTCTAATGATGACTCCTATAATGGTGCGTGCTCTTCTACATGGGAGAGACATTCATATTGACCAATATAACTCGGGGCGCATGGAAAGTCAAAATGTTCCTAAGACACCTCTCTCTCACTGAGAAAAGCGTTCTTCAGGCATGGAAACACAAGAGGTGAAAAGGTGAATAAAAGCATTTCTACCACAATAATCTATGTTCTAATGATGACTCCTATAATGGTGCGTGCTCTTCTACATGGGAGAGACATTCATATTGACCAAAATAACTCGGGGCGCATGGAAAGTCAAAATGTTCCTAAGACACCTCTCTCTCACTGAGAAAAGCGTTCTTCAGGCATGGAAACACAAGAGGTGAAAAGGTGAATAAAAGCATTTCTACCACAATAATCTATGTTCTAATGATGACTCCTATAATGGTACGTGCTCTTCTACATGGGAGAGACATTCATATTGACCAATATAACTCGGGGCGCATGGAAAGTCAAAATGTTCCTAAGACACCTCTCTCTCACTGAGAAGAGCGTTCTTCAGGCATGGAAACACAAGAGGTGAAAAGGTGAATAAAAGCATTTCTACCACAATAATCTATGTTCTAATGATGACTCCTATAATGGTGCGTGCTCTTCTACATGGGAGAGACATTCATATTGACCAATATAACTCGGGGCGCATGGAAAGTCAAAATGTTCCTAAGACACCTCTCTCTCACTGAGAAAAGCGTTCTTCAGGCATGGAAACACAAGAGGTGAAAAGGTGAATAAAAGCATTTCTACCACAATAATCTATGTTCTAATGATGACTCCTATAATGGTGCGTGCTCTTCTACATGGGAGAGACATTCATATTGACCAATATAACTCGGGGCGCATGGAAAGTCAAAATGTTCCTAAGACACCTCTCTCTCACTGAGAAAAGCGTTCTTCAGGCATGGAAACACAAGAGGTGAAAAGGTGAATAAAAGCATTTCTACCACAATAATCTATGTTCTAATGATGACTCCTATAATGGTGCGTGCTCTTCTACATGGGAGAGACATTCATATTGACCAATATAACTCGGGGCGCATGGAAAGTCAAAATGTTCCTAAGACACCTCTCTCTCACTGAGAAAAGCGTTCTTCAGGCATGGAAACACAAGAGGTGAAAAGGTGAATAAAAGCATTTCTACCACAATAATCTATGTTCTAATGATGACTCCTATAATGGTGCGTGCTCTTCTACATGAGAGACATTCATATTGACCAAAATAACTCGGGGCGCATGGAAAGTCAAAATGTTCCTAAGACACCTCTCTCTCACTGAGAGTAGGGCCCTGGCGTACACCCGGCAAAGCTTTGCACTGGGGACAAGGGATGTGCTGGGTGTACGGTGTACGTTCCTCCGCCAATTTCCGCAGGAGGGTTCTAAAAATAAGCGGGTGGGCTCAAAACGTCCGGCCCGGCCTCCTGGACGCGAGGGCGTCTTCCGCCCGCCGGTCAGGCCAAGGGGCGGGGCATGAAAATTCTGAACGCGCTCTCTCGCTTAACATGGGAGTTAGAGTACTGGGGCTTCTTGAAACTAGGGTTTCGTGCAGTACCTTTTTCTTCCACGGGATGGCACAATGAATGGACGCCATTTGCGGATGTACACAAAGTACACCCGACTGTGAGGCGTACAAGTGTACATCCAACACACTCCACCCAACGCAAACTCAAACATGCCTGGGCATGCCTTTCAATGGGAATCGTTCTCGGCTGTACACCATGTACACCATGCATACTTTTCATTGGGAAAACAGCATTTTTGACCATGTGTCCTCCCAGAACGCCGCTTTGGGGTGTGGCCTCGTCGGCTGTACGCCGTATACAGCGCACATTCTTTTCAATGGGAAAATTGCGTTTTTGACCATGTGACCTTCCAGAACGCCGTTTTGTGGCGTGGCCTTGCCGGGTGTACACCATGTACAGCACACATACTTTTCAATGGGAAAACAGTGTTTTTGACCATGTGACCTTTCAGAACGCCGTTTTGGGGCGTGGCCTTTCCGGCTGTACACCATGTACAGCACACATACTTTTCAATGTAATAACAGCGTTTTTGACCATGTGACCTTCCAGAACACCATTTTTGGGCATGGCCTCGCTGGCTGTACACTGTGTACAGCGCGCATACTTTTCAATGGGAAAATGGCGTTTTTGACCACGTGACCTTTCTGAGCGCCGTTTTGGGGCGTGGCCTCGCCAGCTGTACACGGAATACAGCGCGCATACTTTTCAATGGGAAAAGAGCGTTTTTGACCACATGACCTTTTAGAACGCCGTCTTGGGGCGTGGCCTCGCCAGCTGTACACAGTGTACAGCGCGCATAATTTTTAATGGTATCATCATAATCCGCAAATGGCGCCCCCCGCAGGTGCCCGATGCCTCCCGCTGGTCATCCAGAGCACCAAGTGCATTAAAAATTGTACGTCTGCGATCGGGCTCATATCGGGACACGGTGGTGGTTTGCCTGTGGCTGAATGGCGTGCGGGGGTTTCGGACCAATCAGAACGCTTCATTTTCAATATGCTCCGATCGGCTCGAAACTCAGTGGGGATGTAGAGGGGACTACCTCGAACACAGCCATGTGGTCGGTGAAGGCTGTCCTCGTGGTATTTACATGGTACCAGAAGGTTCTCTTAGTCCCCCAAAGAGCAACCTTCTATCTCTTTCCACTTTGGAGAAACAGCAGTGTACACCCGGCATATGTTGGTGTACACCGCGCATGTTAAACTATGCGCGCTGTACACCAATATGTGCGGGGTGTACACCACTGTTTCTCCTCAAGGATTTGAGATAGAAGGCTGTCCTTTTGGTATTAACATGGTACCAGAAGGTTCTCTTAGTCCCCCAAAGGGCAACCTTCTATCTCTTTCCACTTTGGAGAAACAGTAGTGTACACCCAGCATATGTTAGTGTACACCGCACATGTTAAACTATGCGCGCTGTACACCAATATGTGCGGGGTGTACACCACTGTTTCTCCTCAAGGATTTGAGATAGAAGGCTGTCCTTGTGGTATTTACATGGTACCAGAAGGTTCTCTTAGTCCCCCAAAGGGCAACCTTCTATCTCTTTCCACTTTGGAGAAACAGCAGTGTACACCCGGCATATGTTGGTGTACACCGCGCATGTTAAACTATGCGCGCTGTACACCAACATATGTGGGGTGTACACTGCTTTTTCTCCTCAAGGATTTGAGATAGGAGGGTGTCATTTTAGTACTTACAGGGTACTATAGTCTTCTCTTAGTCCCCCAAAGGGCAACATTCTATCTCTTTCCACTTTGGAGAAACAGCAGTGTACACCCGGCATATGTTGGTGTACACCGCGCATGTTAAACTATGCGCGCTGTACACCAATATGTGCGGGGTGTACACCACTGTTTCTCCTCAAGGATTTGAGATAGAAGGCTGTCCTTGTGGTATTTACATGGTACCAGAAGGTTCTCTTAGTCCCCCAAAGGGCAACCTTCTATCTCTTTCCACTTTGGAGAAACAGCAGTGTACACCCGGCATATGTTGGTGTACACCGCGCATGTTAAACTATGCGCGCTGTACACCAACATATGTGGGGTGTACACTGCTTTTTCTCCTCAAGGATTTGAGATAGGAGGGTGTCATTTTAGTACTTACAGGGTACTATAGTCTTCTCTTAGTCCCCAAAGGGCAACATTCTATCTCTTTCCACTTTGGAGACACAGCCGTGTACACCCGGCATATGTTGGTGTACACTGCACATGTTAAACTATGCGCGCTGTACACCAAAATATGCGGGGTGTACATCACTGTTTCTCCTCAAGTATTTGAGATAGAAGGCTGTCCTTTTGGTATTTACATGGTACCAGAAGGTTCTCTTAGTCCCCCAAAGGGCAACCTTCTATCTCTTTCCACTTTGGAGAAACAGCAGTGTACACCCGGCATATGTTGGTGTACACCGCGCATGTTAAACTATGCGCGCTGTACACCAATATGTGCGGGGTGTACACCACTGTTTCTCCTCAAGGATTTGAGATAGAAGGCTGTCCTTTTGGTATTTACATGGTACCAGAAGGTTCTCTTAGTCCCCCAAAGGGCAACCTTTTATCTCTTTCCACTTTGGAGAAACAGCAGTGTACACCCGGCATATGTTGGTGTACACCGCACATGTTAAACTATGCGCGCTGTACACCAATATGTGCGGGGTGTACACCACTGTTTCTCCTCAAGAATTTGAGATAGAAGGCTGTCCTTGTGGTATTTACATGGTACCAGAAGGTTCTCTTAGTCCCCCAAAGGCCAACCTTCTATCTCTTTCCACTTTGGAGAAACAGCAGTGTACACCCGGCATATGTTGGTGTACACCGCGCATGTTAAACTATGCGCATTGTACAACAACATATGCCGGGTGTACACAGCGGTTTCTCCTCAACGATTTGAATTAGGAAGCTGTCATTGAAGGATGTTCATGCGACCATAGGATAGTCCTAGTCCGCAAATGGTCAACCTTCTATCTCTTTCCACTTTGGAGAAACAGCAGTGTATCCCTTGGTATATGTGGGAGTAGGCCTCAAATTAAGCCTTTCTAGAGTTGTAACACAGGTCACAGGCCCTCAGGGACCTATAAAAGCAGAGTACAGACACAATTATCTGTCTGGATACTCATACTATAACCCCATTGCAGAATGTGCAGAGCTTTTGTCTCTGCTCTTTTCAGTAGTGTCACGGGAACAGACTTTGTGTAAGAATGAACACGTGCCATACATTTGTATGGCAGTTGTACACCCACATTTTTCAACCTCTAAAGGTGTTACCAAAGCACTAGAGACCTAGAAATCCATACACTGGCACATAAGGCAATGCTCTTGAAGACTGTTATGATGATTTTCAGCTAACTACCCTCTAAAGTACTGATATGGGAGTAGGCCAGAAATGAAGCCTTTCTAGAGTTGTAACACAAGTCACAGGCCCTCGGGGACCTATAAAAGAAGAGCACAGACACAATTACATGTCTGGATACTCATACTGTAACCGCATTGCAGAATGTGCAGAGTTTTTGTCTCTGCTCTGTTTAGTAGTGTCACGGGAAGAGACTTTGTGTAAGAATGCATTCATTTGTATGGCAGTTGTACACCCAATTTTTCAACCTTTGAAGGTGTTACCAAAGGACTAGAGACCTAATAATCCATACACTGGCACATAAGGCAATGCTCTTGAAGACTGTTATGAGAGAGTTCAGCTAACTAACCCCTAAAGTACGGATATGGGAGTAGGCCTCAAATGAAGCCTTTCTAGAGATGTAACACAGGTCACAGGCCCTCGGGGACCTATGAAAGCATAGCACAAACACAATTATCTGTCTGGATACTCATGCTGTAACCCCATTGCAGAATGTGCAGAGTTTTTGTCTCTGCTCTTTATAGTTTAATATGCGCGGTGTACACCAACATATGCCGGGTGTACACTGCGGTCTCTCCCAAGTGGAAAGAGATAGAAGGTTGCTCTTTTGGGGACAAATAGTACAGTATAGTACCGTGTAAATATTAAAAGGACAGCCTCCTATCCCAAATCGTTGGCGAGAAACAGCAGTGTACACCCGCAGGTTAACCTTTTGTGGGATGTACACTGGAATGTGAGGTGTACACGGCTGGTCAGTCTAAAGCGGTGGAAGCTAGAAGGCTGAAACTCGGTGGTTTTAGAGGGACATAAGGTGACTTCAATATACTAATATATCAGGCTCGTAGCTCTTCAAATAATTTCAATAGAAGGGAGTATAGTGCTCTGATATAAACATATGCACGCTGTACACCTTTACTGTAGGGCCTACTGTACAGCCTACAAACATCACACAGATATGAATCAAAGCTTAGATTGCTCTTGGTGGGCCAAGGAACAACATATTTCAGCCTCAGCTTCCAATATACAGTATTTATTTATTTTTGATCAAAACAATCAACTCATTGGACAGGATGCTCTCGTAGTCTATGAGTCTAACAATGTCCTGTTTGACAGAAGGATGTGAGGATGTTTTTTTTCCTAGGGGAGATAACTGACTTTTTTTTCACAGCCTGGAATGGCATCAACTCATGAGTGAGTGATCCGATTTTGACGCGTCTAGTACTTTGGGAACACCCTTAAAACGTTACAAATATGTGTGTACACCTCACATATGTTCATGTACACGCGGCATACGTTAACATGGGAGGTTGACTGTTCCAAAGTGGAGGCAGCTAGAATGCTGGCGTTCGAGACACGAACAGTATCCTACGTTGACATAAACATACTGAAAGGACAGCCTCCTAGCTTATATTGTTGAGGACACACTGCTGTGCACACCCCGCATAGGTTCTGTGTATACCCAGCATAGGTTAACATAGGGACATTAACAGGTCATTTTGGCCACAGTGGAGGGACCTAGAAGGCTCATATGAAAAAGTTTGAGACTCTCCTATGTTGAATTGAACATACTTAAAGTATGGCATCCTAGCCCAAAGCGATTAGGAGAAAGAGCACTGTACACCACCTTAATTACTCTAGCTAGGCTCCAAGTGAGGCCTGTTGGTGCATGGGGGGTTTGCAGGTGGGTTTGGTGAAATATCTCTTTACAGCCTCGAACGGCACTGACTGACAAGTTAGGCACCCGATTTTCAGGCCACTTGACCTTTCGGAACACCCTCAACCAAGCCCAAATACATGTGTACACCGGCCATGTACAGGTGTGTCCGGTTGTACGTTTTTTCCCTAACTCCCTGACCATTGACCCACTGAAAGTGGCAGAGACGAAAACTCTGCACATTCTGTAATGGGGGAGCAGTACGTGTAACTTACCAAACTATTGTTTCTGTACTGCACTTTCAAAGGTCCGCGAAGCCCCGTGACCTTTGTTCAAAAATGTCAAGTGTACACCCCGCATATGTTTGAATAGGGACCTTGCTCCCATTCACACGGTCATTTTTCTGGATTAGCAGGGGCAAAAAGGCTGATATACCAGTATGCACATCTCACCAGGGCTACTCTTAGCGTGTTAATTTTCAGGCAGGTCGGAACTCCTTTTTTTTTCTTTTACACTTTTACACACACATGCGAGGTGTACACGATTGGACACTGCTGTTTCTCCAAAGTGGAAGGAGACAGAAGGTTGCCCTTTGGTGGACTAAGAGTACCCTATGATACCATGTAAATAAACCAAAAACAGCCTCCTGTCTCAAATCATTGAGGAGAAACAGCAGTGTACACCCGGCATATGTTGGTGTACACCGTGCATAGTTTAACATGTGCGGTGTACACCAACATATGCCGGGTGTACACTGCTGTTTCTCCAAAGTGGTGGGGGCTAGGAGGCTGTAAAGCGGGGGTCCTCAAGTACCAAAGGGTGGGATGAACATACTCTGAGATCAGCCTCCTACCCCTAGCCACTTTGGAGATATTGACCTGAGACTGGCGTGTACAGCCGCAATAGGTCGGTGTACAGCCGCAATAGGTTTGCATGGTGAGTGTCCAGGCCAATATCTCCAAAGTGGCTGGGGGTAGGAGGCTGATCTCAGAGTATGTTCATGCCACTCCTTGGTACTTGAAGACCCCCGCTGTACAGCCTCCTAGCCCCCACCGTTTTGGAGAAATGTGGCGTGTACAGCCGCCATTGCTTTTGTACACAAACCTATGGCGGCGGTACACGCCACATTTCTCCAAAGTGGTGGGGGCTAGGAGGCTATGAAGCGGGGGTCCTCAAGTACCAAAAGGTGGGATGAACATACTCTGAGATCAGCCTCCTACCTTTAGCCACTTTGGAGATATTGACCTGAGACAGGCGTGTACAGCCGCAATAGGTCGGTGTACAGCCGCAATAGGTTTGCATGGTGAGTGTCCAGGCCAATATCTCCAAAGTGGCTGGGGGTAGGAGGCTCATAATGTAACCTCAGCATCCTCTTACCATAAGGGACAAGGCCTCCGAATACCGTAAGGATTGGAGAAAGTTGAATTTTACCCTCTTGGCTGCTGGAAGTCAATTTTGAGATTTTGAGATTTTGGTCAAAAATTCAAATTGCTCGGATTGCCTCGAAACACAGCACACTTAAAGAGTACCATGGAGGTATGAACATACTGCCATATCAGCCTCCTAGCCCCTGTCACTTTGGAGATATTGACCCGTACACTCACCATGCAAACCTATTGCGGCTGTACACCGCCCTATGGCAGCTGTACACGCCTGTCTCAGGTCAATATCTCCAAAGTGGCTGGGGGTAGGAGGCTGATCTCAGAGTATGTTCATGCCACTCCTTGGTACGTGAGGACCCCCGCTTTATAGCCTCCTAGCCCCCACCGTTTTGGAGAAATGTGGCGTGTACAGCCGCCATTGCTTTTGTACACAAACCTTTGGCGGCGGTACACGCCACATTTCTCAAAAGTGGTGGGGGCTAGGAGGCTATAAAGCGGGGGTCCACAAGTACCAAAGAGTGCAATGAACATACTCTGAGATCAGCCTCCTAGCCCTAGCAACTTTGGAGATATTGACCTGAGACAGGCGTGTACAGCCGCAATAGGTCGGTGTACAGCCGCAATAGGTTTGCATGGTGAGTGTCCAGGCCAATATCTCCAAAGTGGCTGGGGGTAGGAGGCTCATAATGTAACCTCAGCATCCTCTTACCATAAGGGACAAGGCCTCCGAATACCGTAAGGATTGGAGAAAGTTGAATTTTACCCTCTTGGCTGCTGGAAGTCAATTTTGAGATTTTGAGATTTTGGTCAAAAATTCAAATTTCTCGGATTGCCTCGAAACACAGCACACTTAAAGAGTACCATGGAGGTATGAACATACTGCCATATCAGCCTCCTAGGCCCTGTCACTTTGGAGATATTGACCCGTACACTCACCATGCAAACCTATTGCGGCTGTACACCGCCCTATGGCGGCTGTACACGCCTGTCTCAGGTCAATATCTCCAAAGTGGCTAAAGGGAGGAGGCTGATCTCAGAGTATGTTCATGCCACTCTTTGGTACTTGAGGACCCCCGCTTTATAGCCTCCTAGCCCCCACCGTTTTGGAGAAATGTGGCGTGTACAGCCGCCATTGCTTTTGTACACAAACCTATGGCGGCGGTACATGCCACATTTCTCAAAAGTGGTGGGGGCTAGGAGGCTATAAAGCGGGGGTCCTCAAGTACTAAAGGCTGGGATGAACATACTCTGAGATCAGCCTCCTACCTTTAGCCACTTTGGAGATATTGACCTGAGACAGGCGTGTACAGCCGCAATAGGTCGGTGTACAGCCGCAATAGGTTTGCATGGTGAGTGTCCAGGCCAATATCTCCAAAGTGGCTGGGGGTAGGAGGCTCATAATGTAACCTCAGCATCCTCTTACTATAAGGGACAAGGCCTCCGAATACCGTAAGGATTGGAGAAAGTTGAATTTTACCCTCTTGGCTGCTGGAAGTCAATTTTGAGTTTTTGAGATTTTGGTCAAAAATTCAAATTGCTCGGATTGCCTCGAAACACAGCACACTTAAAGAGTACCATGGAGGTATGAACATACTGCCATATCAGCCTCCTAGCCCCTGTCACTTTGGAGATATTGACCCGTACACTCACCATGCAAACCTATTGCGGCTGTACACCGCCCTATGGCAGCTGTACACGCCTGTCTCAGGTCAATATCTCCAAAGTGGCTGGGGGTAGGAGGCTGATCTCAGAGTATGTTCATGCCACTCCTTGGTACTTGAGGACCCCCGCTTTATAGCCTCCTAGCCCCCACCGTTTTGGAGAAATGTGGCGTGTACAGCCGCCATTGCTTTTGTACACAAACCTTTGGCGGCGGTACACGCCACATTTCTCAAAAGTGGTGGGGGCTAGGAGGCTATAAAGCGGGGGTCCACAAGTACCAAAGAGTGCAATGAACATACTCTGAGATCAGCCTCCTAGCCCTAGCCACTTTGGAGATATTGACCTGAGACAGGCGTGTACAGCCGCAATAGGTCGGTGTACAGCCGCAATAGGTTTGCATGGTGAGTGTCCAGGCCAATATCTCCAAAGTGGCTGGGGGTAGGAGGCTCATAATGTAACCTCAGCATCCTCTTACCATAAGGGACAAGGCCTCCGAATACCGTAAGGATTGGAGAAAGTTGAATTTTACCCTCTTGGCTGCTGGAAGTCAATTTTGAGATTTTGAGATTTTGGTCAAAAATTCAAATTTCTCGGATTGCCTCGAAACACAGCACACTTAAAGAGTACCATGGAGGTATGAACATACTGCCATATCAGCCTCCTAGGCCCTGTCACTTTGGAGATATTGACCCGTACACTCACCATGCAAACCTATTGCGGCTGTACACCGCCCTATGGCGGCTGTACACGCCTGTCTCAGGTCAATATCTCCAAAGTGGCTAAAGGGAGGAGGCTGATCTCAGAGTATGTTCATGCCACTCTTTGGTACTTGAGGACCCCCGCTTTATAGCCTCCTAGCCCCCACCGTTTTGGAGAAATGTGGCGTGTACAGCCGCCATTGCTTTTGTACACAAACCTATGGCGGCGGTACACGCCACATTTCTCAAAAGTGGTGGGGGCTAGGAGGCTATAAAGCGGGGGTCCTCAAGTACTAAAGGCTGGGATGAACATACTCTGAGATCAGCCTCCTACTCCCAACCGATCATGAGAAACGGCCGCGTACAGCCCCCACATGTCAGTGTACACGGGTCAATATCTCCAAAGATTCTTGGTCTAGGAGGCTGATATGGCAGTATGTTCATGTCTCCATGGTGTACTGTTACTGTGCATAGGTTTCGAGCCAATCCGAGCAATTTTAATTTTAACATGTAAACCTATGGCGGTTGTACACCGACCTATGGCGGCTGTACACGCCTGTTTCTCCAAACTGGTGCATGATAGGAGGCTATCGCTCAGTGGTGTTAAAGTACCAAGTGTTGACACTAACATACTGGAATATCAGCCTCCTAGCTCTCCGTTAAGTGTGGAAATAAAGGAATGTACAGCCGCCATATAAACCTATTGGCACTGTACGCCTTTCCCGTACGGCCTACAAACATCCCACAGATATGAATCAAAACTTAGATTGCTCTAGAGTGTCCAAGGATCAACATATTTCAGCGTCAGCCCCCAAGATTAAGCGGTTTTCTTAATTGATCAAAATGATCAATTCTTGCACAGAAGGGTGTTGTACTCTAAGAGCCTGACAGTGTCCTGGTTCAAATTTGGAGATATGTGAGGATTTTTTTTTTCTAGAGGGGTTAGCTGAAATTTCTCTGCACAGTCTCGATGGACACTCACTCATGACCCACTGACCCGATTTTGAGGCCTCTAGTGCTTTCGGAACCCCCTCTGTACAGAAAAACAATGTGCGTGTACAGGCGCCATAGGAATTCGGCGGCTGTACACATTCTCCCTAAGTCGCTTCCCGTAACCCGACCGAAGGTAGCAGAGACGAAAGCTCTGCACATTCTGCAATGGCAGGGCATGCTGAGTAACTGACCCGAGTACTGTGTCTGTACTGTGCATGTAAAGGTCCTCCAGGGGCTGTGACCTTTGTTTCAAAAGGTCATGTGTACAACGGCAACAGTTTCAATGGTGAGGACATTCCTATGGCGGTTGTACACATCATCTTTTTAATTTTTAAAGGTGTTGTCAAAGCAGTAGGAGGCTGATCTCAGAGTATGTTCATCCCACCCTTTGGTACTTGAGGACCCCCGCTTTATAGCCTCCTAGCCCCCACCGCTTTGGAGAAATTTGGCGTGTACAGCCGCCATACATTCCTATGGCGGCTGTACACATCATCTCCAAATTGACAGGGGCTAGGAGGCTGATATGGCAGTATGTTTATGTCTCCATGGTGTACTGTTACTGTGCATAGGTTTCGAGCAAATCGGAGCAATTTTAATTTTAACATGTAAACCTATTGCTGTTGTACACGAACTCTGTGGCGCCTGTACACGCCTGTGTACTGTAGCGTATTAAAAGAAATCGAGCGGTCCGATCGGTCCGAAACCCGTACGGCCCTTTGTCCTCGAGGTGCCGATCACGCACGCCGGATTTCGTGCCGAACGGACCGCTCTGAATACCCCGTTCTCCGATTGGCCCATATGGGACGCTCCGATTGGTCCGCCGTACAGAGGGCCCATAGGCCCCGAGGGCCTGATCACGCTCACCGAAGGGCGTGCCGATCGGAAAACTTTGAAAATGGAGCTCTCTGATTGGTCCGAAACTCCGCACGCCGTTAGGCCACGGTCGGGCCTCCACCCTGACCGGACGTCAGCCCGATCGGTGGGGGTCAAACTCAAAACCGGCCCGAGACACTTTTGGCCACCAGGGGGCTCATCGGCGCCCTCCGGAGGGCGCACGGTTCGGATTTGGCGAGGCCACGCCCCAAAACGGCGCTCAGAAAGGTCACGTGGTCAAAAACGCCATTTTCCCATTGAAAAGTATGCGCGCTGTACACAGTGTACAGCCAGCGAGGCCATGCCCAAAAATGGTGTTCTGGAAGGTCACATGGTCAAAAACGCTGTTATTACATTGAAAAGTATGTGTGCTGTACATGGTGTACAGCCGGAAAGGCCACGCCCCAAAACGGCGTTCTGAAAGGTCACATGGTCAAAAACGCTGTTTTCCCATTGAAAAGTATGTGTGCTGTACATGGTGTACAGCCGGAAAGGCCACGCCCCAAAACGGCGTTCTGAAAGGTCACATGGTCAAAAACGCTGTTATTACATTGAAAAGTATGTGTGCTGTACATGGTGTACAGCCGGAAAGGCCACGCCCCAAAACGGCGTTCTGAAAGGTCACATGGTCAAAAACGCTGTTTTCCCATTGAAAAGTATGTGTGCTGTACACGGCGTACACCCGCCATATTTTGCATATATTGCCTCAGAGGTATGGAGGTGGCGCCCCCTATGGTCGAAATGGCCACTGTGCACTTTGTGTACAGCCGGGGTCCAGGTGTACATTTGGAGCGTACACCCCACATTATAAAGACATTGGGGGTGTACACAGATTTTGGAGCGCATGTACAACGGCTCAACTTTAAGTACAGCCGGCATAGGTTCCATTCAAAAAAATGTACACCCGCCATACATTTTTCGAGAGTTGTCTAACTGAGAAAAGCGTTTTTCTGGCATGGAACACAAGAGGTGAAAAGGTGAATAAAAGCAATTCTACCACAATAATCTATGTTCTAATGATGACTCCTATAATGGTGCGTGCTCTTCTACATGGGAGAGACATTCATATTGACCAATATAACTCGGGGCGCATGGAAAGTCAAAATGTTCCTAAGACACCTCTCTCTCACTGAGAAAAGCGTTCTTCAGGCATGGAAACACAAGAGGTGAAAAGGTGAATAAAAGCATTTCTACCACAATAATCTATGTTCTAATGATGACTCCTATAATGGTGCGTGCTCTTCTACATGGGAGAGACATTCATATTGACCAAAATAACTCGGGGCGCATGGAAAGTCAAAATGTTCCTAAGACACCTCTCTCTCACTGAGAAAAGCGTTTTTCTGGCATGGAACACAAGAGGTGAAAAGGTGAATAAAAGCAATTCTACCACAATAATCTATGTTCTAATGATGACTCCTATAATGGTGCGTGCTCTTCTACATGGGAGAGACATTCATATTGACCAATATAACTCGGGGCGCATGGAAAGTCAAAATGTTCCTAAGACACCTCTCTCTCACTGAGAAGAGCGTTCTTCAGGCATGGAAACACAAGAGGTGAAAAGGTGAATAAAAGCATTTCTACCACAATAATCTATGTTCTAATGATGACTCCTATAATGGTGCGTGCTCTTCTACATGGGAGAGACATTCATATTGACCAATATAACTCGGGGCGCATGGAAAGTCAAAATGTTCCTAAGACACCTCTCTCTCACTGAGAAAAGCGTTCTTCAGGCATGGAAACACAAGAGGTGAAAAGGTGAATAAAAGCATTTCTACCACAATAATCTATGTTCTAATGATGACTCCTATAATGGTGCGTGCTCTTCTACATGGGAGAGACATTCATATTGACCAATATAACTCGGGGCGCATGGAAAGTCAAAATGTTCCTAAGACACCTCTCTCTCACTGAGAAAAGCGTTCTTCAGGCATGGAAACACAAGAGGTGAAAAGGTGAATAAAAGCATTTCTACCACAATAATCTATGTTCTAATGATGACTCCTATAATGGTGCGTGCTCTTCTACATGGGAGAGACATTCATATTGACCAATATAACTCGGGGCGCATGGAAAGTCAAAATGTTCCTAAGACACCTCTCTCTCACTGAGAAAAGCGTTCTTCAGGCATGGAAACACAAGAGGTGAAAAGGTGAATAAAAGCATTTCTACCACAATAATCTATGTTCTAATGATGACTCCTATAATGGTGCGTGCTCTTCTACATGGGAGAGACATTCATATTGACCAATATAACTCGGGGCGCATGGAAAGTCAAAATGTTCCTAAGACACCTCTCTCTCACTGAGAAGAGCGTTCTTCAGGCATGGAAACACAAGAGATGAAAAGGTGAATAAAAGCATTTCTACCACAATAATCTATGTTCTAATGATGACTCCTATAATGGTGCGTGCTCTTCTACATGGGAGAGACATTCATATTGACCAATATAACTCGGGGCGCATGGAAAGTCAAAATGTTCCTAAGACATCTCTCTCTCACTGAGAAAAGCGTTCTTCAGGCATGGAAACACAAGAGGTGAAAAGGTGAATAAAAGCATTTCTACCACAATAATCTATGTTCTAATGATGACTCCTATAATGGTGCGTGCTCTTCTACATGGGAGAGACATTCATATTGACCAATATAACTCGGGGCGCATGGAAAGTCAAAATGTTCCTAAGACACCTCTCTCTCACTGAGAAAAGCGTTCTTCAGGCATGGAAACACAAGAGGTGAAAAGGTGAATAAAAGCATTTCTACCACAATAATCTATGTTCTAATGATGACTCCTATAATGGTGCGTGCTCTTCTACATGGGAGAGACATTCATATTGACCAAAATAACTCGGGGCGCATGGAAAGTCAAAATATTCCTAAGACACCTCTCTCTCACTGAGAAAAGCGTTTTTCAGGCATTGAAACACAAGAGGTGAAAATGTGAATAAAAGCATTTCTACCACAATAATCTATGTTCTAATGATGACTCCTATAATGGTGCGTGCTCTTCTACATGGGAGAGACATTCATATTGACCAAAATAACTCGCGGCGCATGGAAAGTCAAAATGTTCCTAAGACACCTCTCTCTCACTGAGAAAAGCGTTCTTCAGGCATGGAAACACAAGAGGTGAAAAGGTGAATAAAAGCATTTCTACCACAATAATCTATGTTGTAATTATGATTTCTATAATGGTGCGTGCTCTTCTACGTGATAGGGTCATTTAATCTTGTTCCAAAACGCTCAGGACGCATGTACAGTCAGAATGTTCCTAAGACACTTCTCTCTCTCTGAGAAAAGCAATTTCCAGGCATGGAAACACAGAATGTGAAAAGGTGAATAAAAGCATTCCTACCACAAGAATACATGTTCTAATGAATACATGTTCTAATGATGATGTATATAATGGTGCGTGCTCTTCTACATTATAGGGTCATTAATGTTTTGTTCCAAAACGCTCAGGACGCATGTACAGTCAGAATGTTCCTAAGACACTTCTCTTTCGCTTAGAAAAGCGTTTTCCAGGCATGGAAACACAAGATGTGAAAGGGTGAATGAAAGCATCTCTACCACAAGAATACATGTTGAGGACTCCTATAATAGAGCGTGCTATTCTACATTGGAAAGACATTCATTCTGACCAAAATACCTCGGGGCGCATGGAAAGTCAAAATGTTCCTAAGACACCTCTCTCTCACTGAGAAAAGCGTTCTTCAGGCATGGAAACACAAGAGGTGAAAAGGTGAATAAAAGCATTTCTACCACAATAATCTATGTTGTAATTATGATTTCTATAATGGTGCGTGCTCTTCTACGTGATAGGGTCATTTAATCTTGTTCCAAAACGCTCAGGACGCATGTACAGTCAGAATGTTCCTAAGACACTTCTCTCTCTCTGAGAAAAGCAATTTCCAGGCATGGAAACACAGAATGTGAAAAGGTGAATAAAAGCATTCCTACCACAAGAATACATGTTCTAATGAATACATGTTCTAATGATGATGTATATAATGGTGCGTGCTCTTCTACATTATAGGGTCATTAATGTTTTGTTCCAAAACGCTCAGGACGCATGTACAGTCAGAATGTTCCTAAGACACTTCTCTCTCTCTGAGAAAAGCGTTTTTTTCCAGGCATGGAAACACAAGATGTGAAAAGGTGAATAAAAGCATTCCTACCACAAGAATACATGTTCTAATGATGGATCCTATAATGGTGCGTGGTCTTCTACATGATAGGGTCATTTATTCTTCTTCCAAAACGCTCAGGACGCATGTACAGTCAGAATATTCCTAAGACACTTCTGGCTCGCTGAGAAAAGCGTTTTCCCGGCATCGAAACACAAGATGTGAAAAGGTGAATAAAAGCATTTCTAACACAAGAATACATGTTCTAATGATGGGTCCTATAATTGTCCGTGCTCTTCTACATGATAGGGTCATTCATTTTGTTCCAAAACGCTTAGGACGCCACAAGAATACATGTTCTAATGAATACATCTTCTAATGATGATTCCTATAATGGTGCGTGCTCTTCTACATGATAGGGTCATTAATGTTTTGTTCCAAAACGCTCAGGACGCATGGAAAGTCAAGATGCTCTCTAAGACACTTCTCTCTCTCTGAGAAAAGCATTTTCCAGGCATGGAAACACAAAATGTGAAAAGGTGAATGAAAGCATTTCTAACACAAGAATACATGTTCTAATGATGGGTCCTATAATGGTGCGTGCTCTTCTACATGATAGGGTCATTCATTTTGTTCCAAAACGCTCAGTACGCATGTACAGTCAAAATGTTCCTAAGACACTTCTCTCTCGCTGAGAAAAGCATTTTCCAGGCATGGAAACACAAGATGTGAAAAGGTGAATAAAAGCATTTCTACCACAAGAATACATGTTCTAATGAATACATGTTCTAATGATGATTCCTATAATGGTGCCTGCTCTTCTACATGATAGGGTCATTAATCTTCTTCCAAAACGCTCAGGACGCATGGAAAGTCAAGATGTTCTCTAAGACACTTCTCTCTCTCTGAGAAAAGCATTTTCCAGGTATGGAAATACAAAATGTGAAAAGGTCAATAAAACTACCACAAGAATACATGTTCTAATGAGTACATGTTCTAATGATGATGTATATAATGGTGCGTGCTCTTCTACATGATAGGGTCATTAATGTTTTGTTCCAAAACGCTCAGGACGCATGTACAGTCAGAATGTTCCTAAGACACTTCTCTCTCGCTTAGAAAAGCGTATTCCAGGCATGGAAACACAAGATGTGAAAAGGTGAATGAAAGCATCTCTACCACGAGAATACATGTTGAGGACTCCTATAATAGCGCATGCTATTCTACATTGGAAAGACATTCATTCTGACCAAAATACCTCGGGGCGCATGGAAAGTCAGAATGTTCCTAAGACACTTCTCTCTCTCTGAGAAAAGCATTTTCCAGGCATGGAAACACAGAATGTGAAAAGGTGAATGAAAGCATTTCTAACACAAGAATACATGTTCTAATGATGGGTCCTATAATGGTGCGTGCTCTTCTACATGATAGGGTCATTTAATCTTGTTCCAAAACGCTCAGGACGCATGTACAGTCAGAATGTTCCTAAGACACTTCTCTCTCTCTGAGAAAAGCAATTTCCAGGCATGGAAACACAGAATGTGAAAAGGTGAATAAAAGCATTCCTACCACAAGAATACATGTTCTAATGAATACATGTTCTAATGATGATGTATATAATGGTGCGTGCTCTTCTACATGATAGGGTCATTAATGTTTTGTTCCAAAACGCTCAGGACGCATGTACAGTCAGAATGTTCCTAAGACACTTCTCTCTCGCTTAGAAAAGCGTTTTCCAGGCATGGAAACGATGTGAAAGGGTGAATGAAAGCATCTCTACCACGAGAATACATGTTGAGGACTCCTATAATAGCGCGTGCTATTCTACATTGGAAAGACATTAATTCTGACCAAAATACCTCGGGGCGCATGGAAAGTCAAAATGTTCCTAAGACACTTCTCTCTCTCTGAGAAACGCATTTTCCAGGCATGGAAACACAGAATGTGAAAAGGTGAATGAAAGCATTTCTAACACAAGAATACATGTTCTAATGATGGGTCCTATAATGGTGCGTGCTCTTCTACATGATAGGGTCATTTAATCTTGTTCCAAAACGCTCAGGACGCATGTACAGTCAGAATGTTCCTAAGACACTTCTCTCTCGCTTAGAAAAGCGTTTTCCAGGCATGAAAACACAAGATGTGAAAAGGTGAATGAAAGCATCTCTACCACGAGAATACATGTTGAGGACTCCTATAATAGCGCGTGCTATTCTACATTGGAAAGACATTCATTCTGACCAAAATACCTCGGGGCGCATGGAAATTCAAAATGTTCCTAAGACACTTCTCTCTCTCTGAGAAAAGCATTTTCCAGGCATGGAAACACAGAATGTGAAAAGGTGAATGAAAGCATTTCTAACACAAGAATACATGTTCTAATGATGGGTCCTATAATGGTGCGTGCTCTTCTACATGATAGGGTCATTTATCTTGTTCCAAAACGCTCTGGACGCATGTACAGTCAAAATGTTCCTAAGACACTTCTCTCTCGCTGAGAAAAGCATTTTCCAGGCATGGAAACACAAGATGTGAAAAGGTGAATAAAAGCATTTCTACCACAAGAATACATGTTCTAATGATGATTTCTATAATGGTGCGTGCTCTTCTACATGATTGGGTCATTAATCTTCTTCCAAAACGCTCAGGACGCATGGAAAGTCAAGATGTTCTCTAAGACACTTCTCTCTCTCTGAGAAAAGCATTTTCCAGGTATGGAAATACACAATTTGAAAAGGTCAATAAAACTACCACATGAATACATGTTCTAATGAATACATGTTCTAATGATGATGTATATAATGGTGCGTGCTCTTCTACGTGATAGGGTCATTAATGTTTTGTTCCAAAACGCTCAGGACGCTTGTACAGTCAGAATGTTCCTAAGACACTTCTCTCTCGCTGAGAAAATCGTTTTCCAGGCATGGAAACACAAGATGTGAAAAGGTGAATAAAAGCATTCCTACCACAAGAATACATGTTCTAATGAATACATGTTCTAATGATGATGTATATAATGGTGCGTGCTCTTCTACATGATAGGGTCATTAATGTTTTGTTCCAAAACGCTCAGGACGCATGTACACTCAGAATGTTCCTAAGACACTTCTCTCTCGCTTAGAAAAGCATTTTCAAGGCATGGAAACACAAGATGTGAAAGGTGAATGAAAGCATCTCTACCACGAGAATACATGTTGAGGTCTCCTATAATAGCGCGTGCTATTCTACATTGGAAAGACATTCATTCTGACCAAAATACCTCGGGGCGCATGGAAAGTCAAAATGTTCCTAAGACACTTCTCTCTCTCTGAGAAAAGCATTTTCCAGGCATGGAAACACAGAATGTGAAAAGGTGAATGAAAGCATTTCTAACACAAGAATACATGTTCTAATGATGGGTCCTATAATGGTGCATGCTCTTCTACATGATAGGGTCATTTAATCTTGTTCCAAAACGCTCAGGACGCTTGTACAGTCAAAATGTTCCTAAGATACTTCTCTCTCACTGAGAAAAGCGTTTTTCAGGCATGGAAACACAGAATGTGAAAAGGTGAATGAAAGCATTTCTAACACAAGAATACATGTTCTAATGATGGGTCCTATAATGGTGCGTGCTCTTCTACATGATAGGGTCATTTATCTTGTTCCAAAACGCTCTGGACGCATGTACAGTCAAAATGTTCCTAAGACACTTCTCTCTCGCTGAGAAAAGCATTTTCCAGGCATGGAAACACAAGATGTGAAAAGGTGAATAAAAGCATTTCTACCACAAGAATACATGTTCTAATGATGATTTCTATAATGGTGCGTGCTCTTCTACATGATAGGGTCATTAATCTTCTTCCAAAACGCTCAGGACGCATGGAAAGTCAAGATGTTCTCTAAGACACTTCTCTCTCTCTGAGAAAAGCATTTTCCAGGTATGGAAATACAAAATTTGAAAAGGTCAATAAAACTACCACAAGAATACATGTTCTAATGAATACATGTTCTAATGATGATGTATATAATGGTGCGTGCTCTTCTACGTGATAGGGTCATTAATGTTTTGTTCCAAAACGCTCAGGACGCTTGTACAGTCAGAATGTTCCTAAGACACTTCTCTCTCGCTGAGAAAATCGTTCTCCAGGCATGGAAACACAAGATGTGAAAAGGTGAATAAAAGCATTCCTACCACAAGAATACATGTTCTAATGAATACATGTTCTAATGATGATGTATATAATGGTGCGTGCTCTTCTACATGATAGGGTCATTAATGTTTTGTTCCAAAACGCTCAGGACGCATGTACACTCAGAATGTTCCTAAGACACTTCTCTCTCGCTTAGAAAAGCATTTTCAAGGCATGGAAACACAAGATGTGAAAGGTGAATGAAAGCATCTCTACCACGAGAATACATGTTGAGGTCTCCTATAATAGCGCGTGCTATTCTACATTGGAAAGACATTCATTCTGACCAAAATACCTCGGGGCGCATGGAAAGTCAAAATGTTCCTAAGACACCTCTCTCTCTGAGAAAGAGCCCTGGACTCCCTGCCCCTCACTGAGACCTGGCACAGCAACGTTTATATTTCTATAAACTAATTTTGCCCACCTGAATATGCCATTCAGCGTATTATCTCCCACCGCACCCCTATTACCATAAGAAAACAGTCAGGGCGGCGTTTCCCAGAGGCATCGTTAAGGCATCGTAGTGCTACGTGCTTCTTAAGAACGTCGTTAGGTCCACCTCTAGGTGGCGATGCGTTTCCCAGAACCTTCTTAAGCCAAGGTATACCTTGGCTACGAAGGCTCTGTGAAACAGCTCCACCCAAGGTACATCGTGAATCGCCCTTACGATGTACCTTCCGAAGATACATCGTTAGCCTACCTTGGAGCCGAAGCGCTGTTTCCCAGAGCCTTCTTAGCCAAGGTATACCACAGCCAAGGGATACGTTACGAAGGGCGGTCGGACCCCATCGTAAGCTGTCCCTTAGCGATGCGCTCCGTTCATCATGTTATAGTTTTAGCTCGATTAAAGCAAAATTACACTTTTAAAAAGGAGAGTTGCAATACAGCGCACATCTATCTATCCTACCTGCGCGATTCACATCATTAGTGTACACAAAATACAATTAACTTACATGATGAAAATAATGTCATGGAGCCTACAGAACACATCATGGGAATGTTGTTTTTAAAACTTTTATTGAGCCAAGCAACATATACGGACTATCCATAGCCTAATATAATCCACTTTGTGAACAACAACAACATTTTCTTATGTAAAGGGATAATTTGATGACATGACTTTTCTGGCTGTCTTTATTGTCAGACAGATATCCTGGCGAATTGATAAATCCAATGAGGCCATCTAGATGAATAGTCAAATATCCTCACAAATGCTCCAGAATATTGTAGAAAGCCTTCCCAGAACAGTGGGCTGAGGCTGTTATAGCTGCACAGGGGGGACCAACTCCATATGATGCCTATTCATTTAGAATGGGATGTCATGAAAGTTGTAATGAGTAGGTTGCCCAATACTGTTGTCCTTATAGTATACTTTGCTAACAGATTCAAAGTATTTAGTGATCTTACAAATGCTGTTTGTTATATTGTGTGCCTTCTTCAAAACCTCTACTGTTGTAATGTGGCAAGAAACGACAAATATACAGGATAAAGGAACTTGTTTAATATTGGTTGGGAAAAAACATGGGCAGGTTTGTTCTTCAGACTTTTGTCCTGTAACAGGCTGTCTTTTTCCGGGGTGGGGTTGTTAGACCCATGCCCAACCTGGAGGGCCAGTTGTTGCTTTTCGTCTGGCCTCTACCCTGAACCTGCCCGGCATGGTTGAACCTGCTGGGGGGTGACCCCCCACCAATATAGCCTTCATGGTCATGGAGGCACACAAGCCTTCCCACCACGACAAGGTAGCAACACGTAGGAAGGATGAGTGGTGTGGTGAGTGTATGTAGTGTGTGTGCGCAGTGTACTGTAGTGGGTGGGCAGTGTGAGGTAAGTGTATGTAGTGTGTGTGGTGAGTGTGTGCAGTGTGTCTCAGGCATCTGCATCATCTGCAAGGGAGGAAAATTCAGTTAGCGACATTGAATGGAATGCATGCAATGTGGGAATAGACAGAGTATACAAAATACACACTTAGCCTACCTGGAGTTGGCAGAATGATGGGCACTGATATGGAGGGCCACACAAACTGTGCCTCCGCTAGGGCCTGCTGCCTGTTCTGCAGGTCCAGCCTCTCACGCTGCACACCCAGCCTCTGCCTCTCTGCCTCCCCACCTCCAGGAGCTCCTCGCTGCAGTCGCACTTCGCATCTGTGGTGTTCAGCTGCCTCTCACGTGGGGGCGGGGGGGGGGGGGGACGTCATGGGGTGTGTGGGGGGTGGGGGGAGAGCGTGTCGACGGGGTGGAGCAGTCTGACTGCGCTGGGGTCTCCTCTCCAGAGGACTGGGAGGCTTGGGGTGATTCAGCTGAGTGCTAGGAGGCTTGGGGTGATTCAGCTGAGGGCTGGATGTTGGAGGGGCCCTCTCCAGACTCCAAATCAAGGCCACCAGTGATGCCTTGGGAGGCTGTGAGGCCGATGATCGATAGGGCCTTCTCCTCCTCCGGGGTGAGGGAAGGTTAGGTCCTCTGCCTCTCGGCGCACTGCTGCCCCCCGGCTTTTGGCCTGACTGGCGAAGTCCTGCCATTTCTTGCGGACGACTGTCCACTCCCTGGGTGGCCCAGGAGTGGAAGCAGCCATCCGCGATGCTCTCCCATGCAGCCTTCTTCAATGGGCTGTATACACAACTCCAGTAGGCTACTTCCTGACATTAGACATGCTTCTTTATTTCCTGTCTTACACTATTGGATGAAATGATTATTCAGGTGTGCCTGATCATTGTGCTGCAGTCAGGCACACCTGAATAATCATTTCATCCAAAGTGTAGGACAGGAAATAGAGAAGCATGTCTAATTTCAGGAAGTAGCCTACTGGAGTTGTGCATAGGCCCTACTGGTAGCCGCCAAACAGGACGGCCTTCGGCTGCTCCACCTCGTCCAGCATGATCACTAGTTATTCTTTGGTGAACGCTACCACACTTATGCTTACTCTTCATATCTGCCATGTCTCTCAATATGTGCAGTTACCCTTGTTTTTTTTATAGGCCACATGCGCCAACACCGGTGCCTGATAGATTCAATTAGTCATCGTATCCGCACGAATTCTAACGTGGGAATGCTACTGCCACAGGGGCAATTTATATGGCCATTATACCTTTGTTTGTATGATAACTAAATCAGTGGTCATTTTGCTATCATCATTGCCTATCATCATTAAAGTATTTTTTCCTGGCCTTTCAAGACATCCTCGACGGGGCTTATATGTCCCGATCCGATCCGTGCTCTTTCTTGGATATTTTAGGCTATTTGATGTATGTAATTTGATGTATGAATTGGGATTATCACGAGGTCTCGCTTTGACTCTTAAATACATTAGCAGATGAGCTTTCGGAGGCATAGCTTCCTTTTTGGTAATATTTAGACTGAAATAAAATAATTAAGACAGCACGTATTATATTGGCACGTCATTTCTGTGACTTTACGAATGGCCATCGATGTGTGCGGCATCGATTCATTCTTTTTTCAGCACCGCGCCCAGGGACAGCTCCTCTAACGATGTATCTTGGGATGGACCTAACGATGTATCTTCAGGCGCCCATTAAGGGATAGTCTGATTGATGTTATATGTGAACGTAAATAAGACTGTATGTTCCTAACTGAAACCTGACTAAATATAAATGGACCAGCAGCCCTCATCGAAGCCTCTCCTCCCAACGACAGTTTTTTTCTATCTATCAGAAGCGGGAAAAAAGGTGGAGGAACAGCCACAATAGCTACAGATGCCGTCAGCTGCAGGATCATCTCCTTTGATGATTTTACCTCTTTTGAATACCATGTCTTAAAATGCCATCCCCCAGTTCTGGCAGTAACCGTATATAGGCCTCCCAAACAATGCCCTGCTTTCCCTACAGAATTTTCAGAACTTCTGTCCATCATCCATACAAATTATGATAAGATTATCATCACATCTTTTCAACATACACGTGGATACTGAGGCGGACTCGAAAGCCAGGGATTTTATCAACCTCCTAAACTCCATGGATTTTACCCAACATATCACTGATCCAACCCACAACTGTGGCCCATTGATCTAGTGATTACTAAGGCCCTGACTATCACTGTCTCCTCTATTAGTGACCTCGCTCTCTCCAACTATTTCTGTATCTTCTTCACTGCATTGGTTCCTAAAGTCAAAAGTAGTACAGAGCACTTTATCAAGAAACGTTATCTTACCTCCGCAGTAGCTGATAATTTTATAGAAATAATGATCACAAACAATTTACTCCAACTCCAGAAGTGGGGCCGTCAGGCACTATTGAAGACTTAGCAACCACCTTTAACACCAGAGTAAGGGCAGCCTTGGATTCTGTAGCACCTATTAAGCTGAAAAGGATCACAGACAAGCATAAAGCTCCATGGCGAAATGAGGAAACAAATCAACTAAAGAAGATCTGAGCGTAATGACGAAAGACCAAGCTTCAGGTCCACCATGATATTCTCAAAGAACATCTCTCTGCCTTTAATAAAGCAATAAAAAATGCAAGGAAAGACCACTTCTCAAAATTGATATCTATCAACTGAAATAATTCAAGAGTGATCTTCTCAACAATTGATAGCCTAATAAACCCCGCCGTAAAAAACACCAGATAACTCTCTACCTCCAAATGTGAGGAATTTGCAGCTTACTTCAGAGATAAGATCATGATTAAGAGGAATATCACCCAGGAAAGACTATGTATCCCGTTCACAGATCCTCTTCCTCCATGTAATGGACACATGAGCTTGTTTACACTGATGGACACAGAAATGTTGAGAAAAGTAGTATCCAAACTCAAATCCTCCACATGCCTGCTGGATCCCATCCCCACCAATTTTCTCAAAACCATTTTAACCATTGTCTTCACACCAATACTTAAAACTGCTTTGGTGGCTTATTTCAGCTCTGCGTTGTGTTTTTATTTCAATAAAAGACGGCCCCCGATCTCACATAATACCACACAGTCCAGTGTCTCCTTTTCAGGTGTATTCCAAATGAATCTCTCCAACACGGGATTTGAGCCTCCAGCAAAAGCGGTTTATTACTGAAGGTTTGACATACAAAAGACGATGGCATGGCCTAATGTACAGTTGACCTCTCTGTCTGGACCCAAATCGAAGTATTGGTCTAATATTGGCCATACTCAGAGGTCAATCATCATAATTAGGAAATAGCTAAGAGGATCATATTAAAAGGCATTTCACTGAAAATCAACCATATTCAACAATCCCTCCTAAGATTGTACGTGAACACGCAGAATCATAATGATCAAGAGAAATGTTGACTTCCAAAACCTAAACCTGAACAGCCACTATGCCGAAAGAAATAGAATAACTGAATAGAAAAGCGTGCTTAAGATAAACAGATGAACAGTTACATAATATCCCAATCGTTGCTTCCTCTAGCAGGATTACAATTTCAAAGGAAAACAAAATAACTATCTATTAGGTTAATTCATGTCTGAACCTAACATCCATACAGGTACGCCCCACATAGCACACGTGTCCCTTAGAACATTCTTACAGAAAACCTGCGGGCACTGGACCTCTCAACTCCAGTCTACTGACGTGCGAACGTCACCTCCCTCCAGGACATGCCCTGCTAAGGATACAGCGAGATTTGTAAACAAGTGTCGCTAGCTGCCGTAAGAAAGATATGAGCAGATTGCCCTGCAACCAACCAAACAGATCTGTGAAATGAGACACCTCGCCTATGTGTAGCGAATTAGTCATGGCTCTGATCTGTTCAATCTGACTCTGCAACGGGAGTTGATTATCCGCAATGGTGAAACAGCATGTCCGCCTTAATTTCTTACACTGCCTTCCGCATGCTAGACATCTCCTTATTAATCAAACCCTAAGCATCAGTTGTTCTGTTGGACAACGTCCCAAATGCCACTGCAAGTTTCTCAATGTCCGTCACTAATAATACGACCCACGCTTGGCGCAAAGAAAAGCAAAATATCTTCCCAAACCCCATGTTGAGTGAGTAGGCCATCCACAACTCTAGCCCTAGTCTCTCTCCTAGTACGGCGGATTTCAGAATGTTGAATCGGTCTTTCTCCCACTATCCCTTTAACCTCCTACCGCTGAGTCCCGCAATCCTGATGGGTAACCACCCCTAGCAAGGAAAACCCCCAAACAAACACAGGAACCCGTCCAGTTCCTTGGTAGGACCGTCTCCCCCCAAACCCAGTAGACCCCCCCTAGGGTGCGCAAGTTCCATCTACCACATTACGGAGCAGTACAAAGCCTAGTATGCAGACACTGGCTGTGCCCCACATCCACTGCTCCCCTCTCTCTCTGTAGACAAAACCAGCCCTGGGTTTTCTGCGGAAGATGCACTAGTGAACTGGTCTGGCCCACTTTTGCGGTCCTAACCCCTCGTTCTCTGTAGGTCCCTCCAGAGTGGAATCTAACACCATCATCTGAACAATCCCTCTTTCTAATTCAGCGTCTGCTACTTCCCTGAGACAGTTGATGTATCGTAGCATTAGAGTTAAAGGGGTGTGCCATTTGAGGCACTCCGCTCGCTTGGGAGTCTGGCATCGGCCTACACACAAACATGATGACACATTCTTGACTGACGTAGCTACCTCATAAGCCCAATTTCAAAGCAAGGTTTTCCACGGCTGACGGTGTTGGTCTAACCATGGAAAGCCACAGGAGGATAAGACACAAACCCTACATGATAGCCACTTGAAACCACCCAAATCTAGTCTGTGAGTTCGAATCGACGTCTTCTCCCTGAGAGACGTTCTTTAATTGCTGTGTGTTTCTTTGCTGTGAAAGGAAAATTACTCCAAATCCGAGTGCACCCGGCCCAGAGATGTAGAACCTTTTTAACAACATACCCTTCACAATACCCCTGTCTCCGTTTTAATGAGTACATCTCAAGTGCAACCTGGAGTTTTTATTCACAGAATGACAATAACCTACACCCTGACCAGCAAGCTGTAAATGGAAGATGTGGTTATTGTGTGGTAAGGTGGAAAGTTCAAATGTCCCGTCTTGTTCTGTCGACGTCTCCACCCGGAGTAGTTTAGTCCTCCCTGTTGAACTCCAGCACATGTTGATCACCGTGTCCCAAGTCAACCTGGAAGTCCTTCTCTCCAACTCCACCTGTTGCATAGAAAAACACAAGAAAACTGCGACAGTATCAT
The DNA here is from genome assembly GCF_949987555.1 of Borostomias antarcticus. Taxonomy (NCBI): domain Eukaryota; kingdom Metazoa; phylum Chordata; class Actinopteri; order Stomiiformes; family Stomiidae; genus Borostomias; species Borostomias antarcticus. Next base: position 2,002,772 of record NC_140248.1, on the reverse strand, counting down.
TCATTCCACGACTCTGATTGTGATAGCATATCTCTCACTCTCTCACTCAGATCAGATCTAGAGATTATGGTTTCACAAAATCCTTAGTTCCATTATCCTATTTTTATAATTACTGATTTCTAGAAGAGCCCACCCCCCACTCCAGACTGTGACCTTCTGGGAAGGTCCTTTTTAAACCTGCCTGTGGTCTTAGCACCCATTCTCCTATCCTTTAGCAGCGCTACAGTCATCCGAGCAGTGGGCACAGGTTTAGATTCTCTAATTTGTCGTCTTCATCCTGAGTCGGCCCCTGTACTAACCGTAAAGTTCTTTAGCTCAAGGATTGGCCTGGACGCTATTCTACCCCGATGGAGTGGTTGGCTCTGCAATTTATCCAATTCAATACTTCAAGGGAGTGTTCACTTTGAGGTGTACTCAGTCTAGTCTGTGTCTGGTGGTGCTACCACCTTGCATTGACTAGCTTGGCTACAGTTGGGTTTCCCTACTACCTTTACTGCTGTGTGGGTGATGAGCCAGGTCTGATAAGGCTCCTCCCACTTCGCATCTAATTTCTCTTCTTTGAAAACTCCTTTATCATTACGTACTGGCCTGGGATTAGAGCCTGTCCCCCCCTTGGGGATCTCGCTCCATACTGCCAGCACCTGTTTGTGGGCCCTGGCCACAGCCATGCTCCATTGCTCCTCATTGTGTTGCTCGAATGGAGCAAAGCACGAGACTCAAAGCGTCGGGCCAGAGCACGCCCTCCTGATGACTTTGTGAGTCTCCCCTTGATGACACGGTTCATTCTTTCAGTCTGAGTCCACTACTCTGAGGATGATAAGGACAGTGAAGTGAATCTGTGTTGCCAGATAAGGGAGCAACCGTTGTGGTGCAACCAATTTCTGACCTTGTCGCCACACTCTTCTATCAATCTGATACGGGGGTGCAGGTTGGGCTGAGGACAAATGGGCTTGTATGGTATCTCTGTCACGAGCTTTCTGTTCTGCTGCTTGGTCAACCAGAGTGTTACCTCGACTCAAACTCCATGAGAGTGTCCTTTGACCTTAATCACTGTCACCTTTTGGAAGGCTGATGGCCTCCATGAGCTCCCTAACCAACTCTCCATTCTTAATGGGCGTCCCTAAATGCTGACAGGAAACCTCTCTGTTTCCAAAGCTCTCCAAAGTCATGCCATGTGCATACCGACTGACTACATGGATGTTTGCAGTCTTGCCCTTTAAGTGGAAAGTGATGGGAGACCTTTCACGTAGTTGATTGCGCAACGCCTGATGATAAGTGTTTGGGAAGTTGTGTAAACCCAATTGGCATTCAAGTGAACTGATATCTCCATCAATATTGAACGCTGTCCCTGGTTGAACCTCTCCTGCAAGAGGGACGCTAAGCCTTGTGTCATGTTGATGACTGAAACCCATTGGTGTTCAGGTTTCAAGGCACTGAAAATGGTGGACCGGTCTCCACCAGGGGCTCTATCTTATCCCCATACTCATTGGCCACTCTGTAGTTCACACAGAGGCGCCATTCACCTGAAGGTTTCAACACAGGCCACGCTGGGCTTTTGGAGGCCCTGTGAGTTTCTTCAGAAACCTTCTATCACTTCTGTCTTCAGATTGGCAACGCTGCAAGGTCAGGTTTGTTTACCCAACTCAAACTCCATTTATCTTTCCCTTGTGGGAACTGAGGGGATGGATCTATTTGTTAACACATCAAGACCCAGTCTATCCTACCGGTCCCACCCACACAGAGGTCGTGAGAGACACAGATCCCAATTTCAGCAGGAATGGCCTGTTTTTTTTCTCATCCAAAATAGCCCCCCCCCCCTTCACCAATGCATGCATGCCTTGCTCTCTCATCATGGTGTCGGTTCCCTCCACACAGCGATGAGGAGTGACCGTAACAGCTGGTGGGAGTGTTACATCTACACTACAATCCCTCCTCTCTCTCCTGAGCTTGTGAGGAGGGGGTGAAAAACTCGGGCTCCTCTTTAACCTCTCGTCATTTCTGTCCTCATCTGACAGCATTGACAGCCCCGCCCCCTGCCGTGGGACGGGCTCACTTTGCTAAGATGAGACAGACCTCGGACCGTCATTGACGGTGTTCTATCTCCTCCTCCGACTCTCCTCTCTAAGCCTACCTACTCTCGCTGATAGTCAAGCTTTAGTTTGGCTCTGTGGCTGTGTAAGGGTGGCTGAGTCGGGAGCGAGAAGGAACGGCTCCAGCACTCCGCTGGAGCAGATAAGGTCTTAGTTCACACACAGTATGATTTTATCACAGTGACCTAACCAAACCGCTTTCCTAGACAGTGTATATATACATGTACATCTAGAATCCATGTGCGACAATACACATACATCATAAACTCCAAAACCCCGGCCTTTCACGGGAACCTTCTCAAGGACTGGCCGATCCTTAGACGTGAAATACCCTCCACCAATCTCTCGCGTGGTCGGGCAACCCCAGGGTGATAACCCTGCTGGTCTTCCTTAAGAAAGTCTTAAGGGCTTTATATACCTGTTCACAGTCTTTCATGTGAGTAGGTACCCAGGATGTACAATATCCTTCAGGTCTACTTTAAGGCAATTCCCTGTCTCCCACAGGCTGTCCTTAAAGGCTACACATAGAGAATTGGTCTACTTCACATAACAAAACAATGCACGCACCTTGGCAGATACCTTGGCATTACTAACATAAGACATGTAGCTACATATAGACATACATTTACATCCAGCACTGGTTTTGTTTTACGTGTTGAGAGACTATGTGTGGTATAGTTGAGATTTAATGATTTGTTCTTTATGATCGGGATATCGAACCCACTCACCCAGTTGGGTCTGATTGTCTGTCCGGGGTCGTTCAGGTCACAGCTGCACTGCCAGGCGTCTCCCGTGGCTGTAGCTGTCTGCTTTGGCTGACGACCAGTCTAGGACTTTCTCAGGGTTCGATGTCCGATCCGGGTCACACGGCACCAATTGATGACTTTCGCTGTATTTTATTATTGTCAATATTATAATTTAATATTATATTACTTATTTCATCTCTGCGTTGTGTTTTTATTTCAATAAAAGACGGCCCCCGATCTCACACAATACCACACAGTCCAGTGTCTCCTTTTCAGGTGTATTCCAAATGAATCTCTCCAACACGGGATTTGAGCCTCCAGCAAAGCGTAGCATTGGTGTATATCCTGCTATGCACTGTATGTATATCAAGTAGTGTACCGAAGCTGGTTACCTTGAAACAGGCTTGTTCTGTTCTGACATCTGTGCTGCTTCAATGGCCCAGCGTGCTACTAACCGTTTTTTGCCTGCCCTAGTGCCTCTCTCTCTTCCTCCTACCTTGCTAGCAAAGGAGTAGCTAGTTAGCCAAGTGTTGAGCTAGTTTAGCATCGGAAGAACCGAGGGAAGCTAAAGCTACGCTAACAAGGAGCTTAGCTGAGCTACCGAAAGCTACAATCATAAAAGCCATGGCGAATACGCACAAGAGCAAATGGCCCACATTTGACGGAAAGGCAGAAGAGTATGAGCTCTGGGAAGAAAGGATGCTGTGTTGCATGCAAGGACCGGGATTGAAGGAAACGATCCTTCGAGCACCCTCTGGAGACCTGAGCGCGGCACAGAAAGCTTTAGACGATAAGCTGATGCAGACGCCTATTGTGCGTTAGCACCGGTACTCGAGTTTGGGACTAGGGCTGGAATAAAATATTATTTTGATAATCGACTAATCTAACGATTATATTTTCGATTAGTCACGATTAGTCATTTTCTTCCGGTCATGCCTTGAATCTCTGCTTTCTGTAGGCACTGCTCTTCTTCTGGCCTCTAGCTAGAGTATTCCTTCAATAATTCACTTAATTGGTTATCTCATCTACAATCTACACCATCCATGAATTATGTTTTCATCTTTTAACCATGAAATGCAATATAAATTACCCCTTTTACTATTTTCAGTCATAATATTTCATATTTATCATGATATTTATTGAAGTCTAATAATTTATTGTGCTCTGAGATAACCTGTGCTACAATCTCCTTTTACTTACTTGGACTAAAGGTAAAGATAAAAACAGAAATGTATTAAATATCTAAGGTATGCTAGAGTATTCCTTCTATAATTCACTGTGCTGCAGCATGCACAAAACTGGAATAAGGTTAGTGTATAAGGTGGTTTTAACACCCGCACTCGGGAGGGACGGTCGGAACGCCCAAACGCAGTGACAAGACTGATTTCTGGGCTTGTGTTGCGACATTTTACACAGCAACGGAAAAGTAATTGACTCTCCTACAATTACATATCATAGAGAGTCTACCTTCAGATTTTCAGATTGTTATGTACGCATTTAGTTATATAAAAACGACCACAACTCATCACTATGAATTCTGTGGTGTCGCCCTGAAAATATTACATAGCGATGCCTTGTCATTGTATGAGAATTCCATATTACTGTAGCAACGTTACTGTACATAGGAGTTGGTGGAATGGGAGTTAACGCAGCCCCCCTCCAGGATTCCAAGTCACAGCGCTATCGTCAAAATTAGCAACCCACTATAAAACCGACACAACGCCGCTAGATTTGAACACCGGAATTGTTTAGAGGACACTTTGAGCTACAAAGTAAGCTAAATTGTTATCACCAAAGGATGTCTGGTTGAATACCTTTACAGTTTTTGTGACATTGTCGCCTCATAGTGGGTGTGTTAACGTAGTCCCTTTGTAGCGTTCTCTAGGAGGCACCACGAGACGTTTGTTTTGCAAGTTTTTTTTTCGTTTTTTGTTTTACTTTGTATTACCAAAGTTGAAGTTGTGAAGAACCCACTTACTATAACAGACAACAGTTTTAGGTTCACGAAATACGTTTAATTAGTCTGCAAACTAAGCTCGTTTTTAGCTGATTTCGAGCCGGGCTTGGGGGCGGGCAGATCGATTAGCATGATTTGTTTTCATTGGCTATTGCTTCCGGGTTCTCCGCCCCCACCCTTCCCAAACAACACGCCGGCTGTTTACATTCAGTTCCAAGTTTACCAAGGATGCTACAGCTTTTGCTAAAGAGAAGACGGGGATGGCATCCAGGACATGGAAAGAGTTTTAAGAGCAGCTAAAACTCCAGCAGAGCAGGACTCGTTCGTACACGGTGTTTATTCTTGATGTCCTGTGATGCAGAGATGACTGTAACAAAGCAAGCTGCTACCAAGCGAACGCGAACGACGTAGCAGATTCACACCACCGCCAAGCATTCTGCTTTGCTTTGGGGTAAGCTGATCTTTATACTATCTGTGCTGTTTACATTACATTACGTTAGTCGTTTAGCAGTAGCTCCTTTCTAAACAAGTGACTAAGTCTAGCTAGCATAACAAACTAACAAAGGCTAGCTAGCTAACGTTAGCCAACATGCTAGTTAGCTGAGCTAGCCCTTTGTTCCTAAACTAGCCAGCGTGGCAGCTAATATCGAGCTAGGTAGCTATATTATAGAGAGAAACAGAATGAGAGAGCATGAGAGCTATGGTAGTCTGACACCTTTGTTTTTTGTTTTGGTTACAGGATGAGCAAAAAGGTGAGGATTTGCAGCTCTCCCTTGGCCCCTCCATACCAGCCAGCAAGAAGATCACTATGGACTACAGCTTTGATTTTGCACAACAGGTGAGAATACGTTCATCCTATCATGCATTAGCTAGTCTATTTAATCAACACTTTCTGGTACTATTTTATCTATATGGAGTGCCAGTAAGGAGCACTCCATGGAGGGCAATAGTTGAATGTACTTTCTTCCTTCTATTCTATTGCAGTTTTGATGCTGAGAGACCTGGCATGGTTGTGGCCAGAGAACACCGTGATGCACCGGCAGTCGAGTTTCAGCTGCTGCGCAAGCCTGATGTCCTGCCCCCCAGAGAAGGTCTTCTTGTGCAAGCCCCACCCGGACTGGACATGGCCAGACAGACGTATCTCTTTGACAAGATCAGAGAGTTCTGTTCTGATGAGGGACGAGACGTCACACGTCCCCCGCCAAACTCCACAGCAGCTCAGAACAAGACTGTCCGCTTGTAGATTCACTGCAGATCATCAGGACGGACAGCACTGCAGGAGAAAGGCCACAGCCTTTCCTGTTTTCCTGTTTGTATACTGAAGCGTTGCTTGTTCTCTTGCACAGACTTGCCCACACTTGCACAGACTGCATTGTTAGAATATTGAATACTGAGCTGAGTACTGTTGTTATTACCTTGAGTATTGAGCTGGGGACTGTTATTACTTTTGTTGTACACTTGATCACAATGAACACTATGCACCTTGTCTATAAAACAGACAACTGACTGTACACTTTAACACTTAGACAGTTGCCTTTTTTTGTACACTTAACTACTTATGCTTGTACTTTATATCATGTATGTGACAATAAAGAACGTTAAATTTGAACTTCATCTTATATTGTTCTTAACTGCATTCACAACACAAGATTAATACTGACTCAGAGTGTGGGGTCATCAGTGAGAGAACACCTCACTTGGCAGCCACTCTCAGTTAATACCCCAAGTTGACAGCCACTCTGACAGATAATGACAGATCGTCCAGTGGGGGAGTGGCTGGGGGAGGGGTTACCAGGCCATTGTTCACGCCCATTACCTGGCAGTCAGAGGTGTGAAAATGTTGGAGAACTTTGGAGGGAGATTTCTCAGCTAAGTTGATTTGGCAGTACTAGCATTCAAATAAGCATATCTTCTTCAAATATGTTCAGATTTCAATGTATGAGACCTCATTTGAAAGCTTACAATCTGCACTTTCATAATCTGTAAAAAAATGAAAAATGAAAATGCCTAGTTGAGGACCAAATTACCAGCGGCGGTCACATTTGTCTCTCTTGTGCATACCATCTCTCGCCTTTCCCATAGGCTTCATCATATCGGCTGTATGCTCCGCCCTCTTCCAGGGACACGCATTTACCCAATATTGCTTGCACCCGGGGGTCCAGCTCCTGCTAACCCCCCGCCATTGGTAACATTGTTACCACGGCATGTGGCTCAGAGCTTCCGCCGCTCCTGGCTCCTGAGCCATGTCTCATTTCACCCTTGTCTCCTACGACACTACTTGGGCCTTCTTGGGGACTTTCCCCACCTTTCGACATGATCGGCTGCCGAGTCGCTATTCCACTAATCTCCTCTGTCGCGCCTACAGAGCACTAGAAAAGTGGTTTAGCTCAGCTCGTCAGGTCACTTGAAGACAGCTGGGTCAAACCTTTCGAATAGGCTTACTCAACCGCTTCAACACTGTGGTAGTCGGCTTTCTCTCCACCGATGTCCCACCCGCTTGGGTCTACTCACCGCACGGCCTCCAGCCAGCGGTCTGCCCTTGCTCACGCAACAGTTACCAGTAGTCTCACTACTGTAGCTGCCGCCTCCGAGCACTTCCCCAACTTTTAGTTGGTCAGTGTTCTGTCTTATACTGTACCTTCAGAACCTTACCTTTGTTCCTTAGGGGTGCCCCCTGGATCTGTAATCACAAAAGACAAGAGATTACCCAGTAATGACAGTTCACTTTTCTTCTATTCGGTGGGCGATTTCAATCAAATCGTGCCCACCCAGGGATGCCAAAAATGTCTCCCTGAAACCCCTGTGGTGTTATGGGGTTACAGTACCAGTCACCTCTAAGGGCGCCTCTATGCTTTTTTAGCTCTCAGGGTATTTACCCCTCATGGAGAGTTGCACAAAAACGTGTGAGCTTAAACCGGTAATTCGAACAGACACGCCCGATCTACTAACGGTCTTCGTCCCAGAGCTCTCCCTGTTGCAGCCTACTGTGATATCTCTCTGTGACCCAGAGAGAGACACCCGCTTGTAAACCACTCTGGTTAACGACCGCTCTGTTCCTTGTTGACAGTTGTTACGTGTCGGGTAGGATGGTTAGCAATAAGTATACTTTTATTGCAAGGGAGTATTAACACATTGAGTCTAGAATCAACCTTAAAGAGCTTGAGATGTTATGCCTGGACAGCTTAAACTTTTGCATTACAAGACATCCAATAATAATGAATAAAACTCAGTCCCTTTAGAGGAAATTTTAATGAAATGATTAAATGGTTATACAAGATTTAATTATTACACAATGCCAGCCATGAGCGCACAATTGAACATAATAATAATACCTTAATAAACAGAATAAACCAAATCAGAGCTAATTTTAGGATCAGAATATAAATCATGTTAAATTGTATGTGTATATACATATAATCTAAGTTATAATATAATAATAATAATATATTCTAATATATATATAATAAGAATTTATCTTGCCAATGAACCTATGATTAATAACACATAATAGTAAATATAATAAAACATTTCAAAAACCAATCAAATATCAAAATATGAAACAGGATCTTTGCATGTGTTATGATCGAGAGAGAAAATAATAGGATGTAGGCGGAGAAGGAAGCACCCGGCCTAGGCACTCACTTCCACACGGACTCTACAGTACAGTTCTCACCAAGGCGCGGCCCCTCCGGTCGGAGGGGGAAGTTGGTATCGGTCGCAACGGTCCTTCTGTGCTGCAAGTGTCTGGAGCTCAGGATCTCTCTGCGAGGAGGACGACCGCTGGACGCCGTTGATGTAGAGCTGGGAGATTCTCAGCCGGATCTTCTGCTTCGGAGGGTTGGACGAGGCTCGAGCAGTGGAGACATCTCAAACGACTTGACAGTCACACAGTTCTTTTATACCCTTGCTCTCACTCGAGAACCTTCGACCGGTGAATCTTCAGCCTCTCACCATATATGGAAGCCACCATTTTGTCCCATCTCAGCATGCCGTCATCGGAAAGTTCCTGAGCCACCATTTTGTACATGTCAATCTTAACACGCCCTGGAAAAGTACCCAGGAACTCACAAGAGACACTCCCACATGGGAAACATGTCTCTGAAAGTCCCTAGAATTCAACAGTTGCACTTTGTGGTCAATATTTGCTTATCAAACCAGTTTAGTTGGTAGAATGTTCTGTCCGTAAGGCCAAAAGCACTCTCACATGAGAAACGCACCTCCGGCCCTCGTGTACAGTGCATGGCCGATAACCTCATCCCCACCGCATCCTGCTTCCTCTCTCAACCTTTCACAACGAACCTATCAGAGGCTCAAATTGTTACGACAACACACACAGGCAACCATGCTAAACATACTGTAGTTATCTTTTATGGCTTCGTTCTTTCAATGCTTTCACAATTTTACTCTCAAACAAATCATCTCTTATAACTAAACCTAATAACATTTCTATTAAATCTTAATTATATAGTTCGTGTATATGTAAATGTGTATATTTGCTCTTTGGGTGTTGTTCATGTCTGTGTGAGTGGAGTGTGTTCCTTATGGGTGTATCCTGCTTGGTGTCTATGTGTTCACATCTACATGTCTGTGTTTACTCATCTACATGTCTGTGTTTACTTGTCTGCACTCTAAGCATACTGTAAGCGTGTAGCAAAGCACAATATCAGCACATTTCAGCAGATCAGGTTTGCATTCAACAAGGTTCTTATACGAAAGGATCTGCCATCATCCCCTGCAAGGCGTTGATACACTCATCTGTCCCACTACTAACAGGCTCAGTGGCCTCCTCAAAGGGGAGGTCACTCACCTGTCCGGTGGCCCCCTCATCGGGGAGGTCAATCACCAATTCGGTGGCCTCCTCAACGGGGGGGTCAATTACACTCTTTCCCTCCCCTGTGAGGCCCATGAATGGATCTGACGAACAGCCCATAGTGTTTCCCTCCCCTGTAGGGCCCATGAATGGATTGGACGAGCAGCCCATAAGAGCCGCCTCAATACTGAAGGGTTCAAAGGTTGGAAACTCAGGATCAAGTGGTTTGAGGGTCCAGATTAGCTGCTCTGGCTCTTGTTTGACCTTTGTCTGGTCTGGTTCTAGTTGGACCTCGGCCTTAATAGCCTTGCTTAACAATCTCTTTGCCTTAGCTTCTCTGTTCCTTTCCTCCAAGATGACTGACCTTTCCTGTTTGGACATCTTTTTCCAAACCTCCTGGGGGATCCTGGTACGAGACTTCTTTGCTTTGACCTTGTCTACTTTTACTAATCTTTTCTTAGTACCTTCGTCTGGTACTACTCCCATCCCAGGAATACTAACGGTTGATCCCCAGGCAGGCGACCCTTCGGTTTTGGCGGCCAGGTCGACACACTACCTCCTGCAACCTGCCCACACTGACATCACACCCAGGTCCTCTGATTTGCGTTCACACATGACCACCTGTCATAAACACTACTACCAGTTACTCCACCGAAAAGCTCTTCAGTGGTGCAAATGGGCGATATTTATACTGAGGAGTGAGTTAAACCATTTCAACTCGGTCACACCTATAATCATGTGCTCTCTGACCAGCCTTTCTAGTTTATTTAATATTTTTATGAATGGTGCTGACAAGACATAACATGACGTTACATAACATGACGTAAGTAGCTAATTGTCCAGGGACGGCGCTACACCGGGGCTAGACGATCTGCTTAGCCCCGGTTAGGCCCCCTCAAACATTTTGGTATATTTTTTATTTTAAAATAAAATAAAAAAAAGTCAAAGTTAATAATCAGCCATTCTCTCTTCATAATCAGGTCCCATGGTTACGTGCTCGTGCTACAGGTACCCTGCGATTTACAGGCGCGTGGTGGGGTCTGGTTACTATGCCTACGAACAGCTCGCCTCGCCAGACGAGTCGCGCTGATGTGAGTGTGCTCGTACGTTAGCCAGTCGTTCATAGTGGATCGTTTTGTAATTCGAAAGAAATGAGATTTAAGTCTCTGCGATGGTCGAGGGTAGCTCGTTTTGACAGTGTTTGAATATTGGCCAATCACCACCAACTTCACTTTCACTTGTGGAGCGTTAATGTGACCCTTTCTCCCGCTGTGAGTTCGAGGACGATTGCATTTGGATGAGGTAAATGTCTTCCAGTCCTGAGGGTAAACTAGCACTTTATGAAATTAGACATTGGATACGATTAAATCAACAAATGAGTTTTGAATTAGAACGTTTGATGGCTTGCGATTTTTAGCCTACTAGCACTAGCATAAGTGACTTACGTCTAACTTTAGCTAACTGGCCAAGCTGGCTGACAAGCAACAACGGCTTTTTATAGCTATGAAAACAGCGTGTTTATACGGCATTCTTAATGTCAAAATCATTCCTACGCCCTTGTCATGAAAATCTACTTTTTTCTTAGCACCCCCATGTATTGGTCAAGCCCCTCCTTAGGCCCTGGAGAGAAAAAATCCTGGCGCCATCCATGTAATTGTCTCTTATCAATTCACTTTGCAAATGTTATTGGGGTTAAACCTACCTTACACTGGAGAAAACACAAGTTATAGATTTAATGTTTGACAGTGATGCTGTTTACTTAGCTAGCTAGCTCATCTGCATCTTCACTTCTAGCTCCCTCCTTGTGTTTCTAAACGCTCCTCTCTAGTTCCCAGTCCCTAGTTTCTAGTTCCCAGTCCCTAGTTTCTAGTTCCCAGTCCCTAGTTTCTAGTACCCAGTCCCTAGTTCTAGTCCCCTCAGTTCCCTCTTTTAGTTATCTGGTCCCCTCTAGCTCCGCCCCCCCCTCTAGTTTCCCCTAGTTTCAGTCCCAGCCTCATTCCCTGTTCCCTTCCCTTTTGTCCTAGGTCCCTCTGTTCTTGTGTTGGTGTCTTATTGGAATCCCTCCATATCCTTGTCTGGGTGATTGTCTGCCCCTTTCTCGTTATGTCCTGTTGCACACTTGAACATTGTTCCTTGATTGTTCTCCCAGAGTATATATGCCCTCCTTTTTCCTTTGTTCTCTGTCAGCTCATTGTCTATGTTCATGTGTTACTCCCAGTGTTCCTGTTTACTTTTTAAAATTAAATTAAAATTAAAACCCTTTTGAACCAGCGCTGCCTGCCGTCTACATTTTGGGTCCTACGTTCGAACCCTAAGGCCGGATTCATAGTCGACGCAAACTACATACGCGCTGTCATTTAAATCATGAGGACAGCTATAAGTCATGCAACTCTTTTTGTTGGCGTCAAGATGTTGACCTTGAATGTATTCACAGCAACGCAAGCTTCGCAAGGCCACGCAAGATCTCGTTGCGTCCTTGCATGTGTCATGCCAACATTTGTCACTTGACGCAAGCAATAGTGCAATTCCAACGCAAGCTTCGCAAGGCCACGCAAGATCTCGTTGCGTCCTTGCGTGTCATGCTGAAATTTGTCACTTGACGCAAGCAATAGTGCAATTCCTTGTGTTTCCACAAAACAAAACACAAAACGCAAGCTCTCGAGTCATGTTGGAGCTTGCGTTCACAACGTAGCTTGCGTTGTTTACGTCGGCTATAAATCAGACCTAACAGCCACCTCACAACCATATGGCTTGAATGTCCCCTTATTGTCAGTTACTTCATCAAAAGATTCACTCACTTCACCATGTGGTGCAACAATAATTGCCCTCTTGTCTACACTAGGACTGAAACTGGGAATACATTCAAGGTCAACATCATGACGCCAACAAAAAGAGTTGCATGATTTATAGCTGTCCTCATGATTTAAATGACAGCTGACTTAATCACCGATTCTTTTGGTACATTCCTCACAGTAGGAGTCCAGAAGCAGACAAAACCTTCTTCCACCATTAGAACATCAGTCCAATATAGGAAGTCTGGTGAAAGTAATTGAAGGTGGAAGATATTAGGGCTACTTCTGTGAAGAAAAAAAACAAACTCTGGAACTATATCTTGGCTTTCCTGGCAAATAATACCGTATATCACTGCACCAACCATTTCAGTTTGTTGAGTTTGTGGCGTGAAAGAAAATTCCTGCGTCCCAGTGTGTCACTAATAATGTATAATAATGAGAAAGAAAGGGCAAATAGTTTATGTATTGTATTTTTCTTTAGTACTTTACATATAAGGGATAGGGAAATACAAGGGTTTGCTTTTTTCAGGAGAATATAGGAAAATGAACAGTGCTCTGTACATGAACATATTATAATTGTGGTCATAGGCTGCACTGCCTCTTCAGCCCAACTCTTGGCAGGCCTCCAAAGGGGAACAATTCAACATTTTCAACAACATTGTGTGAGAAAGTCAAGTCTCTAGTAGCAGCTTGAAGAAAACACAGAATGTCTAGTATGCACACTGTCACCAAAGTCACATTACAAAAAATGCATATTACATACTGTATACATGAGAAAGGGAAAGTATTTTTTAAAAATCAGAGCCATAGGATGTTTTGAAGACAGTTATGTGTGACACATTTATCTAAAAGCATAACATCTACTTGAGTCCATAAAAAAAGATCAGAAAAAGCTGCTATTAGAAACTTCACCCATTATTGTTAAGCAGTGGTACTAATTTGGTTTGACCATAGTAGTAGGACAAGAAACCAAATACCCAAATCATAGTACAGTTGAGAATCACACATTCATCCTGAGACACCATCAGTTGAAATGTCAGTTTAAACTTTGGGTCTAAAAGAAAGGCTTTATGTCAGAACTGTTAATTATCTCAATCCATCTCCTTCTAATACCATGGGTGAAATGTTGGCTTGGATTGTCATGTTTTTGATTTTGAAGACCCCATATCTCAACACAGCTTGATGGAGCGTTAATGGCATTGTGGATATTATTCAATGAAACAGTTTGGAACGCATGTACAGCGTGCTGTAAATCATATTCCAATTAGCAAAAAATACTAAATACCAGGTAAGACAGCAACAAAATGTCAGTCATTTTGATTGATGGGCTTGAGTGGAAAAAGCGATCCATACACTCAGATATTGCCAGGGTGACAGTTTTGTTTTCCCAATAAGGTCACCCTGGACACCATCCTGACAACAAAATCAAGGAAATCCAAGCCCTTATGAACAAAAATGAAGGGTGTTTAAATTCTTCCTGTGTATAATTAATTTCTCCTTAAAAGAGAAGAGAGAGAGAGAACTGAACCTCAGACAAGTTTGTCTCTGTCTTCCACACAACCTCAACTACAAAAACAGCATACATTTTCTTTCAACCTCTTTGTAATCCTTCTAATTTGTGCAGGTTTGCTAGCCAAAACTCATACTGTCATCCAATTTAAGATTTCATCAAACCCAGTCCTGAGAAACCTCAAACATTTTCCATGGTCTCACCACCATCGCAATGGCATCTGCACTGTTATCAGCAGCACAAACAGGAGTGGTTCCTGTAACAGTATTTACCAGCTACTGTGCAGCCTCTATCAACCACATATCATTCAATCACATACTGTAAGGCTACATCCCAGTCAATTAGCAGGTTAATTGGACTTAGCTAAATAAAAAAAGAGTAACTTCATACAAAAGAGATGTTGCATGATCAAGAACATGACTACATGGGATGACCATGACAAAAAACAAACTCAGAAATGGAAAGAAAATTTGTTGGGCAGTTTTTTGGATGGGATGAGAATTCCTTCATTCTAATAAGTAGGGTCTCTTGTACACTGGGATGTCAAGGTAACAACTGCAGAGGAAACCCTAACAATACAGCATCTGCCCCAACACACAACAGCTTTCTTCCACTCTAGTACAGTGTGAATACCTGGTTCTATGTCCTGTCCCTGCTGAGGTGATGTCAGCTGGACGTGGTATGTACAAATTGAGGAGGTGGTACAGCAGTCCTGGCACTGCATGCATGTGATGCATGGTAACATACAGTATGTCCTTTAGTATTGTCTATGTATGATTAGATAATAATTACAATACAAACACTTAGAAATTTGGACAGACAATAGCTGATTGTGCCGCTATATCTCCTCTCATGCAAAGAATGTTGGAGATCTTTGAACTTCACAATATACAAGCTCTTGTCTTTCCCCATATCGTTGAACCTTTGATCAGTTTGAGCGTTTGTGGATAGTTTCCCCCTGCAGTGACATGAACTGAATGAAGTGTGAGAAGTAGTGACCAGTGAAATCCATTCTAGAAGGAGTTAGACTTCACCAGGACAGAGTATGAAGCAGTATTATGATACTGGCTTTGACGACATGAAATGTTGCAACAATTTTGTATGACCTTGATTGAAAATTATCGAATGTGCTGTACCAAAAAAAACAATGAAGAACATTTTGCTTTTAAAGAATGTTTTCCTATTTTGGCAAAAAATAAACATACAATGAATGACATGGTTCTTTATGAGAGTCTTTGAAAATTGTTTGTCCATCATGCTGTTTAAGATACAACTATGGCTCTCACCAATGCTTCTCTGGAAATGTAATCTCCATATCGAAGGCCTCTTTGTTGGAGAAGATACTTGAAGATTAGACAAAACCAACAAACACAGCCAGGACCCAACCCATAACACAGATAATTCTCCTGTCCATTTCAGGCTTGCAACTAACCCCCCGAATGGGAGACTTGAACACTTCAAATCCATCTGCAGAGTAGTGCTCCCTTTGAGTGTTCCATCCCCTCCCTAAATGGAAGGGACATCCATACAAAGCCATTTTCACTAGCGATTTAAAATCCTCTAGCCTGTCTTTGGCTTTCCACAAGTTTTTTTTGTTTTTTTTCAAAGTTTGTGTGTACAGGAAACGGCACTGTGCAAAGAATGAGAGAAAAAAATTCAACCCAAACATAAAAGAGAACAAGTAGTTGGCCTTGTGAAAAGTTACCTCCCTCTAACGTGAAAAAAGAGAAAAATATAAAGGAAAGTATTTTTAGAAAGCTTTGAGGGATGCGACAGGGCGCCCCCTTCAGGCAATCTCCTTTATTCTGCGCATGTAATCATGCAGTTCCTCCGGGTCTTGGAAACCCATGTCCTGGCATACCCACTGAATGTCTTCTTCATCTGCTATGGGGATGGAGTTGTAGGGCATGTCCTCTGTGGGAAGGGTGGTGAAGGTGGTGAACTTGACCCTCTTGCGCTTGGAGGTGGGTGAGCTGGCCTCCTCTCCGGGCTCCTTGGTGGAGCCCCCAGAGCTTCCATCCCCCCTCCCATGCACCTGGCTCTGAACGCTGGTCTGGGAGCTGCCACTGCTGTGGTGGTCCCCGTGACAACAAGTCTGTACTCCCTCCAGGGCATTGCTTGGGCTCTCCACCGGCTGGGGTGAAAGGTCACTCTGGGCCCTCAGGGGCTGTCCGTTCCCCAGAAACACCCAGTGGTGGGAATGATCCATGTTGGCCTGGCCCTCGGGGGGGATCCTTTTGTGGCGGTACTTGAGGACAAAGACAATGCAGTTGATGAGAAAGACCAGAATGGCCAGGCAGAAGACTCCAAGGAGGGCGTACATGCCGATCTCCAGGTCTGTCATGCTGCGAGGCGAGTGGACAAAGTCATCTTCGATCTCCTCCTCTCCCTCCGTGGGCCTCTCTTGGTTGCTGATGGTGGGGAAGTTAGTGTAGTCTATAGGGACGCTTGCCGGCTGCTCATTGGACAACTCAAAGCCTCCACCTCCGACGTTGGGGTCCACAACCGGTGGCCCCCTGGTGATTGGTATCGGCTCAGTCTCTGTCTCTTCCTCAGAGTCCTCCTCAGGGCCGAAGTGGACTTTCACATACACAGGGGCAGACGCGATGATGCTCTTGCGCTTGGTCTTCTGACACGCTTCGCAGATGGTCATCTCCACGCGCACCATCTCCCCGGAGCCCTCCCCCTCCGCCGCTATCACTGGCCAGCGCTGCTGAGGCTCCTGGGAAACCGACACCACCTTGTCATCCAGCGAGGAGGCGTTGAGGTTGTAGTCCTTGGGGTCAAAGAAGGTCAGAGGAGAAGCAGTGCTGTCGCTGTAGTACAGCCAGATGGACAAACTGGCCTCCTGAGAGAATAAACAAAACGAGTAGAAAACATGGTATTTAGCATAGAGATGTAGCGGTCTGAAAATTTCACATCATGATTATAGTGACCAAAATTATCACAGTTATCAGTATTATCGCGGTATTGTTAAAATGGATTGAACATTTTCAAAAACTACTGATACATGATTATTTCACCAAGTGTCATATTCAAAACCACAAATAAAATTAGCAGCACTGTGCACTTTTTGTTTGCATAGACATTGGTTGATGTTGGACAGTATTTACAGTGAGTTTTTCAAAGTGCAGAAATCAAACACGGTTTTAGTGATGGTTTTATCGTGATTGATTTAATCCAATTTTATCATGGTTTATCATTATACCGGTTATCGTTACATCCATGTTTAGCATACGTGGGTTGTGTACTGAGGTACAGTACTGCAAATTAAGCTTTCTACTGCCTCTTTCTACGTGGTTACTCTGGGCCTGCATTTGGCTTATGAATTATATGTATAGACACACCCATGGGCACATATAGAGACAGAAAGTCTTGAGTGCCCATATTATATACATGGTTTCACAAAATGACAATATACTGCCTTCAAATCAAAGTCAAGAACTAATTTCACAGTTTTTAATAATCACAATTGTTATTGTGTTTTTCTTCTTCAAAACAGTGTTACAACTGGGCTAAGTGTTGTCTGCTCCTCTGTATGACGGGTTATTTCCCCACGACTCGCTCCAATCCCTAAATCATCTGAGCATCTCTAAACATCAGCAGAACCCCCCCTGCTCAACACAGGCGGTCTCACTCAGATATGCACGCCACAGACCGATTGAAAGGGGGGGGGTTGTCCTGCAGGCAACAACAGACAAATAGGCCGAGCAGCACGACCGACATGGCAGTTAGCTGACAGATGTGGTCTGGCTTTCAAGAGTAATGGCAATGCTTATGCCCATGTCACCACACTAACAAGCCAGCAGTCTGACAGTGTCCCTCCTTCAGACCTGCCGGAATACCAACGAGCACCTTTTAGAGAAGAGAGGAGAAACCAAAGCCTTTCTTTGACTGCCATTTTAATCCCCAACAGAAAAGTATTTTTATTATCCAGAGGAGAGGTATTTACCAAATTCCTTCTGGAACGCCCCCGTAGAAAAGAATGTTCAGTCATCAGGGAACTTCAAGGTTGTTATGACATTCCTGGTCAATGCCGGGCTTCTATCATCTCCACTTGTCAAGATGAAGGGAGCCTTTGATATGGATCATTTAAATAATACATTGACTATGGCACCCTGTCCTCCATTTTACCTTGGTGATGCTGAAACTAAACTAATAATATGGAAATTTAGTAGAGTCACTTTTACAAACTGTTTCAGAGGAACTGCTTCAAAGGAACTACCCTCAAGCTAGGAGATGAATATTTGGACATCCCATTTGTCCTTATGGATAGTATAAGAGTAATAAAAATAGCCCAGTGACTGCCTTGGCAATCGAAAACATGAGCACACAATCTGGGATGGCTGAAGTTAACAAACATTAACCAAATGCACACATAACATAAAATGGTGTAAGCCAGTAAGATAATACAAAGAGACTTTGCGTGTCCACTCTCCTCGGTTTCTAGTTTATGTCTTTTATTCATTTATACTGAGTGAGGGCAGATTCAGCAGACAGAGGCGGAGGGTTTTGTGAAACAGAATCAAATGGTGTGAAATAGCCTGAACACCCCTTGGAGAGTTGCCCCGGCTGACGGCCCGGCTGCGTTTTACGGCCCGGCTTTGGAGAGCACTTAGGACAATACATTACTGTGATTAAATTTTAAGGTGGCCAAACAGTGGAAGGCGAGATAATTGGAATTTAATGCCGGCTTTCTGACTGAGGCCTGTTTCGTTTGCCGGCCCATTTTGGCCGGTGGTGCAGCGATGGGGGGATGAAACAGAGAGGATCCCCTGTCGGGGACCAGGGCATCGAAACATGTCTGCTTCACTGCTGGGGAATCAGGCACTGAACAGACACATGCACAGCTACACAATACTATCATGCCTCTTTCTGAAGCTGAGGCACTGTAGCCAATTAATTATTTTGGATGGATTACAAAAGCCGAACTCTGGTGTTGCCGCTAGAGAAGCTGGAGCATGGAAGGAGGCTGCTGCTCCTCTGGCGCTTATTAAACAAGACGTCTCCTCGCTGGCATGTGTGATGTTCCCTGGGAGTTGGATTCAATAAATCAAAAAAGTGCCCAGTTCCTGTGTCTGGGAAGAGCTGCTTGGGGTGCTATGGCGAACAGACTAATGAGCACTTTGAGCATCAACCGTTCGTCTTGTGGGTATGTGATGTAATAAAAACTCATAACCTGCTTTCCCAAACAGATGTTTCCACTTGTAACTTCCTAAGATCGATTGAAGGTCTTATAATAAGGGGACCTTGTGCAGTAAGACAGATAAGAAAGTTCTTTAAAGGCTCATTCCTGGTGGAAAATCAACCCATCAAGTCTATGAAGTGATTATTTGTCAGCCACAGTCTAAAGGAAAAGGCGCCATTTGTGTGTCCAGTCCCTAGGTGCCTTAAAACAAGGGTTTCTGGTTCAGGGTCTGGTTCAGAGTTTCTGGTTCAGGGTTTCTGGTTCAGGGTTTCTGGTTCAGGGTCTGGTTCAGGGTTTCTGGTTCAGGGTCTGGTTCAGGGTTTCTGGTTCAGGGTCTGGTTCAGGGTTTCTGGTTCAGGGTCTGGTTTAGGGTCTGGTTCAGGGTTTCTGGTTCAGGGTCTGGTTCAGGGTTTCTGGTTCAGGGTTTCTGCATGCACATGGCTCACATTGAGCACTTGGTTATGTAAACTCAACATAAGCTAACATCCAGCTGGAATCCAAGTGTTTAGCTTGAACCCCTTTGTACAGATGAGAACATAAACTGTGACTGGAGAGGCTAAGATCCAGGTTAAAACCCTGCAGGATAACAAACCCATGTGATTCAAAGCTACTTACTAGTGGAATTCCACACACTGGGTGTTGGGCTCGATACGGCAGTCAATCACTTTAGAATACAAGTTAATGGGATACCTCTGGCAAAGTGTTCTCTATCAAACCTGCAGTTGTGTGTCTGGATAAGAGGGACATGATGTTTACTGGTGTGACCTTCCAACGGCGTGAGAAGGCTTGTTATTTATTTTCTCTCCGACTGGCAGGGACGTGCACTGATAGACACGAGGTGGTGCTAGAGCACCTGCCCTTTGCCCTCTGGACAAGGCAAGTGCCCTTTTGAAAGTAATTATTTTTTATTTTTTTTACAGTGTAGGCCTACTGTATGTGGCCCATGGTGACATCGATCGATTCTCGATTAAAAGCGTGTAATAATAATGCCCCAAAATGCGTTGTAATTTTGCCAGCCCCCCCCCCCCCCCCGCCGCACACACACCCGTGCCCCTCCCCTCCCTCTCTTCCTTTGTCAACGGTAAATGCGAAAAGCGAACACAAACGGAGGCGCGCTACTCCTCCACTGCCCTTTCCCCATCCAGAGTGCACGAGTGATGACAGCTAACTTTAGACGCATTTATTTGTCTCTGTTGTGAAGTAAGTCTCATACGGCGCCAAACAGCTGAGCCTAAATTAGCCGACTGCCCAACTGCTTAACAAGCTAGACGCTAGTCATAATCAATTAATGGATTTAAAGGACAATGCTCGTTTTTGACAACCTGGACCTTATTTACGACATATTATAAGACGTTTGACTCACCGAGATCACTTTGGTGTAGTTCGGAGGCATGTAGAAGAAATTTAAAATCCAGCGCGAGCCAGTATATCCATGTAATGGCGGTGGTCGGGGCACTTAGAAATCAGTTTCTAAAAATCTATTTTCTGCCGCGAAACGGTTGTTTTCATCAATCTGTCTTGATGAATCGCTAGTTGAGCTTACATAGAGCATAGGCCTGTTATGGTATTTCACATGCCTCTGTAATATGATCTTTAGAAACGTCTTTAGACACGAAATAGCTTCCTCACTTGCTCCAGCACGCATGTGCACAGCGTGCTGGAGCAACGATTGCGCGCTGTGCGCATTAGTGCTGGAGCAAGTGAGGAAGCTATTTCGTTTCGAAAGACGTTTCTAAAGATCATGGCATGTAAAAACACATTTTATCTCAAAAACTGTATTTTTGACAGTATTTTGAAGTCTGTCCTCATTTTGTCCCCTCAAACTACTGCTGTTCATACAGGAAAAAATACACTACCCACAATGCTATAGTGCAACAGCAATGTCTCCACCAATCAGAGATGTTGGCAACCCCGCCCCAATAACGGACCCTAAGACACATGATTTTAAAGATTTTTTTAATTTAAAAAGTTTTAATTAATTAGTCCAGGCAGAGACTCTCGTGTATTTGTCATTTACTCCTCCTTCCTCTTCCTCCTCAAAACGCCCGGCCCAGATCCAGTGCTGCACAGCAGCTGTAATTTCTATTAAAACTTTTGTTTATGAAGGGTGTACCATGGAAAAAGATATCTCTTCTGTAATAATGTGCTCCTGACTCAGTGTGCCACAGTGTGTAGTACCTGCTTAGGTGCAGTCAGTGTCTGCAGGCCGGTTGCCTTGGCGACCATGGTGTGGCTGTTGCCGGGGCTGTGCTGTAGGGACAGTGTCAGGCCGGAGATGGCGTGGACGCGCAGCTCCAAGATGGACACCTTCTCCTCGGTGACGGAGAACGCCGTCTCCCCAAGCACTGCCTCCACCGCCAGCGGAGACTCCACCTTCAAGAAGAAGAGCATTCACAAGACGCAGAATCAGGATTAGTTCATTGCCATGCAGTTTTTCAACATACTAGGACGTACTATTTGCTCGCTGAGAGAATTGTGACCTGCATACTCTGGTAACGGGAGGGCTAGTATGTACTGAACTGCATGTTTTAGCACTCTGAGATGAAAAAATGAAAGTGCTTTGTAAATAAAATGAATGATTATTATTTATTATGGATGTGCTTGTGTGTGTGCATACAGCAGGCGGTCCATCGGTCCTTTTGAACAGCGGCTGTGAGAGACAGTGGGAAGAAAAAACTACTGCTGGCCTCCCAGATGTCCGAAATAAACACCACTTGACCGCTCTGAAATAGCTGGTTAACAGAACCATCACCAGAGTCTATCAGCGTGCCTGGGGAGTGCAATGTGATGGGCATAAATGTGCCAGCCCTCTCTGAATTCAATGGCTCTTCCTTCATTATAATTTGCAACAGGCATTTTTAAAAGCTTATCATTACACCTTTCAGTTGCAAACGAAGGTCATGGAATACTTAAAAAGGGGGGAGTTGATTACAGAACGCACACTTGATTTCCCCTGAGTCAGATAGGGCTGTATCCTCCATACCTGGGCTCTGACCTCTATAAACGCTGCCTGTATGGAACGTGGGAATGTGTTTGTGGGGGTATTTCAGATGCTATGACAGGTTTTCACATCAATAAAAAAAAAAAATTGTTTGTTATTTTTTCTCTCTACAAAAAACAAAAAATAAAAGCTGACTGCCTTTTCTCATTACCGCAATTGTCTGTGCACCTTCTGGCTTAGCACATCATTAGCTAAATATTGTCCTTGTCCTCATCAGTTTGGAATGTGGCCACATCAGTACTGTCGGCAGGGAAGAACATTCCAAATCTACTGTGAGAATCGGAGTGTCGGCATGCCTCTGAATTTGTTAATTTAGTCTTTAACAACCATAATAATATTTAGTGGAGTCCCCCCCGAATGGGCACAAATGCAGTTTCTATTTGTGGTCTGTTGATAAGTCTGTGTAGCTGGAGGCGAGGAAGTAGATTGAGAAACGTTCCAGCATAACAAGCACAGTGATTCGGAGAACTCTCCGTTTTAGCCTTTTCTATGATGCCTTGCAGTACTTTTCATCACGAGCCGTCTGTGTCACCGGAGAGAGTTAGAGAGTGAGATAGTAGGCTATAGTGAAGATGTCCTCTGATTATAATATATATATATATATATATATATATATATATATATTGTGTACTCCTAGACTTATATACTTGTATAGCTACTGTATATACATCCATACAGACTAAATGTATGCAGGTACTGTACATACTGTATGTATGTATAATATATACATACATATATATCTTATTCTATTCTATACTGCACGGTTATTGTACGTATATAGCCCCAGTTATTCCTCTCTTATGCTACTACCCCTAGTGTCTTTTTCATTACTCCGTATCTAGTGTCCATTTTTCTTTCAAATCTTGCTTTAATTTCAACTGCTGAAAAATCAATAAACTATCCATCCATCCATCTATCATTGGCCTTTTTTTCTTCCCCATTTTCATACATCTGGGGAAACCAGGCCAGGTCCAACCTGGCTTATGTGCGTGGCTGGTTTGTTTCTGTTCAGGACTGGTAGGACGGAAGCTAGTCATGCCACTGAAATAGCTGTGAATTGATTGGCAGGTTGGTTTTGGTGTCCTTCTTCCAGTCCCTAGTGTGGGTTGGGGTTAGAATAAGGGTTAGGTTAGGACAGGATCTGACCTATAAGGCAATGTTGGAGTGAAAGTATGAACATGTGGAGGTTTGGGGTATAGTCCCATAAAGTCATACCCACCGGGTCT
The DNA here is from genome assembly GCF_949987555.1 of Borostomias antarcticus. NCBI lineage: Eukaryota > Metazoa > Chordata > Actinopteri > Stomiiformes > Stomiidae > Borostomias > Borostomias antarcticus. The sequence goes on along the minus strand of NC_140248.1, from coordinate 1,979,452 downwards.
TGAACCCCGGTCTCCCACCACTACTCTACTTGTGCAGTGGAGATCGGCGGGTTGATTTTGGTGTCCTTATTGATTTTGGTGTGCTGGGACTACTGCCTCTTGTGGTTAATTACATAGCATTTCACTTCACATTATACAGTAGGACTCCACTTATCCGAACCCAACGGGACCGAAGGTTGTTCGTATCTCTGAAATGTCCGGATGACTGAAACTTATGTTAAAATGCACCAAATTCAATAAGTGGTTAATGTTCCATATAGACTCATAATAGACCGATAAATAACCTTAATTACTTGTGAAAATGCATCAAAATTGCAATCAAATAGCCAACTAAACTCATATAGCCTAGCCTATAGTAGCCTATAATAAAATAACCGGATTTCCAATTGAGTGCGTGCTTTGATCAAATACTGTACTTTATTCTCAAATGAGGCGTACGCTACATCGATAGGCTACTGTATTCATAGAACAAAATGGTATAGCCTAAAAACAACCCAACATTAGAACAATTAGAGCAAATTATAATCAATAAATAAATAAATGAAATGACAGACAAGTTGTCGTGTCTTAGGCTATTGTAGCCTAAAAGAAAGTCTCTAAAACAACCGATGTAGGCTAACGTGGCCTAGGCTGTAGGCTATTATTTAACAAATACAGTAGGTTTAGTAGGCTAATCTACATGCCCACAACACGTCTGTGTTCCTGAAGTCCATTAACTGGGAACGAAAAATGACTCGATACTCCTCTGCTTTAGGTTGCTGACGCGCTTTCTGGCTACCAAGGAATGCAGCTCTCGCGCAGCAGACTCGTTTGCGTTTTATGCTCGACATTAGAGTAACAAAGAAATGAAACGTGACAGTAGGCAACAGCCTACAGGCAACATGTAGGTCTACATATAGTTCTGTTTTTATTCACAGTAGGATACAGTACTGTAATGAAAATCCCACCAGTAACCAGATAGCAGGCTAAAAAAAATAAAAATAATTTTAAGCCTGTCCGGTAGACCGGGAGGTTCGGATCTCTGTAGTTCGGATGAGTGGGGTCCTACTGTACATGATTCCGTGTATATTTTTTGTATTCTGCTATTCTGTATATATTTACACACTATTATTGTACTTACATTTTCATAAGAGACTTACATAGATGTTCTCTTCAATTATTGCTACAATGTAACAAATAAACTGCTTTGTATTTTTAAACTCTGTGCATGTTTTTAGTAATTTTATATTCTGTATATTTAGAATTTAGTAGGAAAGGAAGGAATACACCATTAGGGCTTTTGATTTCTCTTTTTAGAGTTTACCCTGCTTTGGAGAATAGCCTACTCTCACATAGGAGAGGTAGGGGTACACAAGTTTCCCGTTTGTGCCAGTAGCCAAGTGGCACCTCCGATCTGCGCTTGTGTGAGATGAAATAACTTCACACCACCAGGTGGTAGTAGTCTGTATCATTAAGGGGGAAACGGAAGTCCACCAGATGTATAAAACGTACAGCGTTTGTTTAGCTACATATATATTAGAAAGGTTTCGCTCAGGTTATCTCTGAGAATGTCCCGCTTGGGAGTTCTATGCTCTGACCACTACTCTACGTGTGGAATTTAGGTAAGGGATAAAAAGGTTGGAATGAAAGGATGAACGTGTGGGGGGTTGTGGTATAGTCCCATAAAGTCATCCCATGAAAGGGGTGCACTTTCCGGCTTGACTGTAGGCCGTTATGGTTCACAAAGGTACTGTACATAGACCTTAATGGTATTCCAGGAACATTTTCCAGTGTTCTGCCTGTTCATAGAAGATGTGAAGATGGCGTGAGCTACTATTGCACCTGATTTAGGTCATTAGCAGGATACACTCGCTCACACCTTTCATAGTGCCATACTTTCAGGCAGGACACATTATTAGTTTCCAGCAAAAGTAGAAAGAGTGGTGGGGGTGGCAGAAGCATACGTTTAATTTAAAAATGCAGTTCAACCCTATCATTAATGACATTGGTGGTTTCAGTCTGTAATTAATGTTATTTTGTGTGTATGTTTCTTGAAATAAAGTTAACCCCACCAAAAACGAGAGCCCTCAAAAGTGAAGATGGACAGATTAAATGGCCAATCATCAAATCTCCTAGAGTACGCCCCACCAATTATATGATTGTCTTTAATAGGACATTCACTTAATGAAAAGGTCTCTATGACTCTATGATTAATTTTCATGAGTGAGACCCTTAAGTGAAATAATTTAGTTTGAGAAGATTGATTATTCAAATCATCCAAAAGGATGCATATTTCAATAGGATATGTGAAAGTATTTTCCAGGACCAGTCAAGTCCGGCAGTCCTTGTGCACTGTACAATATTCTGGTAGCAGGAGATCTTTTAATTGCTTTTGTCCCTCAATCATTTTGGTTTCCTAAGTATTCAATCACTCAGGTTGAATGGAGCAAGATGCACAGTGGGATATGAAGCTTATCTGAGCCCCAGGCTCTGCACATGGAGCCATATATGATGATGCCAGCTCCTGGCGTATGCCCAAGTGTCCTTGAGCAAGACACTGAACCCCGAAATTGCTCACGTGCAGCACAGTGGTGCAGTACCTACTGTAGTACTGTCGCCTTACAGCAAGAAGGTCTCCTGGCCTTTCTGTGCGGAGTTTGCATGTTCCCCCTGTGTTCACAAGAGTTTCCACCAAATAGGAAAAACATGCAGAAGAACAGATGCTTTTCAGTCCTGTCCCTGACCAGGACCTAGACTGAGCACTTGGACCTGCACTCCCTGGGTGCCATGAACGATGGCTGCCCACTGCTCCTGGCTGCCCCTAGAGGAGGACAGCCTGGTTGGGTGAAATGCAGGGAACAATTTCCACTGGTGACTACAGATGCGTGTGTGTGTTGTGTGTGTGCGTGTGTGTGTTGTGTGTGGTTGTTGGCGCTCATTCACCGTGTGTATTTGTGTTCATCACTGTGTAGCGAATAAAAGACCCGCGAGGTCCTGAAATTAGAAAATTATATCATGTCTGAAAGTATCTTTCTTTCCATCTCCTCCCTCTTCACTTTTGCATATCACTTTACTATATTTCAATATGCGTTCTCTTTTTTTTTTAGGAGAATGTGACCCTAAAGGGTTTCACCTTCAGCACAGTGGAGCCCAGCTCTAGGCCAACCAGGACGGTGCGGTCCACCAGTTCGGCTATCCGGGGGTCGGCCACCTTGAGGGAGTCCTGGACCAGGTCGGTGACGTCCACCTGCCAGTCAGGCCCCAGCATGGTGATGACCTGGTCGGTGCCCTCGGTGGAGGTGGTGTGGAACTGGGTCAGCACCTTGACCAGGGCGCGCTGGAACTGCAGGGTGCATCCCCGGCTCACGCGCCTGTCGTCCTCGTCCTCCTCTGTCTCGCTGTCCCTGGTGCTCCTGAGAGAGAGAGAGGGGGGGGGGGGGGGGGGAGGAAGAGAAACACAACAAGACCGCATGACAAACGGAGTTGACAAGGTAACCCATATTGATGCTGTTACCGGTGTCGATGCAAAGACCAATATGGCCGGTCACATTTGATAGTTTTACCTCTTGAGCTTGCAAGGTGTAGAGCAAAAAAATAAATAAAATAAAAACAAGTTATGAGAGTCTGACAAGTATTCAAAGTGACAGCTATAGTGACAACGATCAACTGTAGGAAGACACACCTGCTCTAAAGCACTGACAAACATGGCAGTGTTCAGATGTTACAATGTTTTAGATTACACAAAATGCTAATCCTGGGTGCCTCCTTTTTCACAAGATGAACTGCCTCTTATGATTATCTATCATTTGATATCATAGCTCTTGATGTTATGAGAACCGATACACAACTCCATCTGTTGGGGTACAGTGTCTCTTTCGGACATGGCATAGCCGACGTTCAGGTCATCCAAAAAGCACCTAACAAGCAAAAAGCTGGACCTGCGCCCTTCCCCGTATTGACTGACATCTGGACGGGGGATTTGGGGGGACGGCCACCTCCGGCAAATTCCAATCAAGCCCAATCTGTTCCAGCGAAAGACGTATCACTTGCTATACTTCCAGCTCCCTCCCTGTCCTCCTCTAGCACTGCTCCTGACAAGCTGCTGGCTTCCCCCTCAATGCTAAAAGCCCTGCTCCATTCCCCCAGGCTAATTAATCTTTGCTTTGACTTATCCTTCAGATAACTTGAGATGCAGGGGCTGTCAGTGACTGGCAAAGCATATCCCACGCATTGATTCCAAGAACTGGACAGAATATTAAGCAGCTCTGACTCCATGTTTTGTCTCCTTAAAAGCTCTGACAATATACCCCCCTTCTGAAACACGCATCACACCCTATCTCATCCTGTGGCCGGCGAGTGCGTGGCCACGAGACATTTTTCTTGTGCTTGTCTTTATGAGTTTGGACACTGAAGCTGCTGTGGCCATAGGCAGACTCTTCAGGAAAGATTCAGGTAATGTTTTCTCTCTCAAGTAATGTCACAACTCCTTGCCCAGGCCAGAGGTCAGGTCAGATCAGAGACAGTTTACCTCAGTTTGCCTTCTTTTCCTTAGCAGTGGATTAGTCTGTTCCTCATTATAATCTTTGATACACCCTGGCAAGCGTGGGGGTTGGGTGCACACCAGGCGCGCTGGATTGAAACGCGTAGTGTGGGGACACTATTAAGCTGGGTGTCTGTGGGTCTTTTTTTTGGGGGGGGGACTTTTCGCCTCCGCTTTGACACAGCTAAAACAGTCACGCTTTGACACAGCTAAAACAGTCACGCTTTGACACAGCTAAAACAGTCGCGCTTTGACACGGCTAAAACAGTCACGCTTTGACACAGCTAAAACAGTCACGCTTTGACACAGCTAAAACAGTCACGCTTTGACACAGCTAAAACAGTCACGCTTTGACACGGCTAAAACAGTCACGCTTTGACACAGCTAAAACAGTCACGCTTTGACACGGCTAAAACAGTCACGCTTTGAAACAGCTAAAACAGTCACGCTTTGACACAGCTAAAACAGTCAACACAACCAAATACTCAATATTATGCAGCCATCTCCATTTGTTGATCCAGCTTGCATTGAATGAACAACAAAATGTTTATTTTTCAAACTGAAACTGGCTGGCATGTTGGCTTTCGGTGCTCTGCTCTGCTTCTGCTGGATTTTTAGTGTCTATTCGCCAGGAGAAAACACGAGTTGTGGGGTTGTTTCTACAAGATTCTGATGATCGCAAAGGAGACAGGCCAACTCATATAGCTGTCATTCGATTACCGTTATACCTGAAGTTGGCGTTCTCACCCAAAAACATTTAATTGAAAATGAGGGTCGGGGGACACTTTTTCATTGAATGTGGGCGGACAAAAATTCCCCGTGTCCCCCTTATTCTGGCGCCTATGGTGCACACATCGGGCCTGGCCGACCCGATTACACTGTTTTAGCACAAGTATACTGGATAATGCATCCAGTTATCATTGTGCCGTGTAGCAGATGTACTCTGTCATCCAAGAGACCTATAACCTTCAGAAGAGGTCATGGATCAAACTAGAAAGGGTGCTCAGAGAGCACAGGCCTCTCTACCCATGAATGCATTTTATAGGTGTGACCGAGTTGAAATGGTTAAACTCCCTATTCAGTATAAATATCGCCCACTTGCACCATTGAAGAGTAAGCTTTTCTGTGGCGTAATTGGTAGTGTGTTTATGTCTGTTATGGCCACAGGGGTGACCATAGTAATGTTCTGTGTTTGTTGCATTGTGTGTTTTGCTGTCCCTTTTGTGTTGTGTTTTGGTTGTCCCTTCTGTTCTCCCATTCATTCATTCAGGTGTCCTGCTTGCAGATTCCCTCCTTCCATTCGTCCCGCCTCCTTGCTGGTTCCCTCCTCCCCTTCGTCATCTCTCCATTCCGTGCAGCTGTGTCCAATTAACTGGTGTCCCTGGCGTCCAATCATCTGTGTCCTCTCTGTTATATATACCCCAACCTGTCCTTTGTTCTGGAGCTGACTCCTTTTCGCTATGTTGTGAAGTGTGTTCTGTTTGTCAGCTGTGTTTGTTTGCTTAGTCTTATGTGTTTTGGTTGTCAGCTGTGTTTGTTTGCTTAGTCTTATGTGTTTGTTTTGGCCTGGTCAGTTAGTGTTGTGTTAAGTATCCTATGTTGTTCAGTATCGCCATTTTGTTGTAGTTCTATTACGTTATCATTTGACATACTTTATATGTTATTTCAGTTATCAACACACAGGAGATAAGGGAACAATGAGCAGTGCCAAAGGAAAGAACTCAGTAAAACTCCTGACTAATCTACCTATCCCATGACAACTAAACTATCTAACAAAAAGTACATGGGTGGCACCTGCCCCTAAACCTAGTGTGCATAACAATAGGACCGCCTGCGTGATGAGATATATGCCCATGGGCAGCTTACCTGTCCCCTTTCCCCTGTGCGTTGATAACTGAAATAACATACAACGTATAAATAAAGTATGTCAAATGATAACGTAATAGAACTACAACAAAATGGCGATACTGAACAACATAGGATACACAACACTAACTGACCAGGCCAAAACAAACACATAAGACTAAGCAAACAAACACAGCTGACAACCAAAACACATAAGACTAAGCAAACAAACACAGCTGACAAACAGAACACACTTCACAACATAGCGAAAAGGAGTCAGCTCCAGAACAAAGGACAGGTTGGGGTATATATAACAGAGAGGACACAGATGATTGGACACCAGGGACACCAGTTAATTGGACACAGCTGCACAGAATGGAGAGATGACGAAGGGGAGGAGGGAACCAGCAAGGAGGCGGGACGAATGGAAGGAGGGAATCTGCAAGCAGGACACCTAAATGAATGAATGGGAGAACAGAAGGGACAACCAAAACACAACACAAAAGGGACAGCAAAACACACAATGCAACAAACACAGAACATTACTATGGTCACCCCTGTGGCCATAACAATGTCCATCAGAGTCTAGTGCTCCAACAACTAGATCAATATTATTTTGTTACACTTGCATAGAAATATCAGATAATATTGATATTGATATTAATATTGCGAAAGCGGCAAATAAATAAAGTTGATATCTATAAATAAAGCTGAACTGATCTCAACTCATTCTAACGAAGACGCTTCTCCAAAATCTTTGCTGGAGTTAAGTTAATAGTTATATAGCCTATGAAGAGTTTGGTTGCGAGACATTTTAATAAATGTTGGTTATTATACTAATGTTGGTTATTATACTAATGTTGGTTATTATACTGTTTAAGAAATAATAATATACTGTTTAAGAAATGTTAGTTATGATACTGTTTAAGAAAGTTATTATACTGTTTAAGAAATGTTGGTTATTATAGTGTTTTACTTTATTAACACTGCTTCCGCCAGGTTTTCATGCCCCTAACTAAATCAGTTAATGACATAACTGTACGAGATGCTCCATGGTGACCACAGTTAACTGTTAGGGTTCTAATCTTGGCCTTTTCTCGCTGGTGACTTGCCTTCGATCCCTCACCTCCTGCCCTACAACAGTAGGAGCCACAGCCTAAATCTGCCATCGCTTGTGTTTTGAGGGACGTCATATGCACACCATTCTAACATTCTAAGTGAGTCTCCAAAACCACACAATTTCACTGTCTCCTGCCAAATCTTGAATGCTACATTAATCCAGGAATTATACTATGTTTATCTCATCTGTTTCTCATAACTCACAAAGAAGCGTGGCCATATCACACCGGTGCTGGCTTCCTTGCACTGGCTTCCTGTTCGTTTCAGGATTGATTTTAAAATTGTGATGTTTGTGTTCAAGGCTTTGAATGGTCTGGCCCCTCAGTACCTATCTGAACTCCTCCATGTTGGCACCCCAGCTAGAGCACTGAGGCCATTTGGTGAACTGCTGTTGGATGTCCCAAGGTCTAGGCTAAAGACAAGAGGTCGAAGAGAGCGAAAAGCTTTTGCAGTGGCGGCCCCCAAACTTTACATGCATAGAAAGATAAGATAATATTGTTTGCGGAAACAGCAAAGTGTTGTTTTAATTTGGTATCCGCCCAGTGATTCGGATTAGTTCACTAAGTTGCCCCATGCTACACGCCTCCACCCAGTTTAGTGAAAATCGGTTTGGTAATTTTTTTTGCAAAATCCTACTAAATAACGAACAAACAGACACGACCAAAAACACAGACCTCTGACTCGGCGGCTGCTGAAGGCAGATGCAAATATGTTGGGCGAGGGAGAGGGAGATAAATGAGATAGAGGGAGAGAGAGAGAGATACAGGAGATAGAGGGAGAGAGAGATACAGGAGATAGAGGGAGGGGGAGAGAGAGATACAGGAGAAAGAGGGAGAGAGAGATACAGGAGATAGAGAGTGAGGGAGAGAGATACATGAGATAGAGGGAGAGGGAGATACAGGAGATAGAGGGAGAGGGAAATAGAGAGAGGGCGAAGGAGGGGGAAAGGGAGATACAGAAGATAGAGGATGAGGGAGGAAGAGAGAGATATAGGAGAAAGAGGGTGAGAGAGATACAGGAGATAGAGGGTGAGGGAGAGAGATACATGAGATAGAGGGCGTGGGAGAGAGAGATACAGGAGATAGAGGGAGGGAGGGAGGGAGGGGGAGAGAGATACAGGAGATAGAGGGAGAGAGAGAGAGATACAGGAGATAGAGGGAGAGAGATACAGGAGATAGAGGGAGAGAAAGAGAGATACAGGAGATAGAGGGAGAGAGATACAGGAGATAGAGGGCGTGGGAGGGAGGGGGAGAGAGAGATACAGGAGAGGGAGGGAGGGGGAAAGAGAGATGCAGGAGATAGAGGGTGAGAGAGATACAGGACATAGAGGGCGAGGGAGGGAGGGGGAAAGAGAGATACAGGAGATAGAGGGAGGGGGAGAGAGAGATACAGGAGGGAGAGGGAGAGAGAGATACAGGAGATAGAGGGAGAGAGAGATACAGGAGATAGAGGGAATGGGAGAGAGATACAGGAGATAGAGGGAGAGAGAGATACAGGAGATAGAGGGAGAGAGAGATACAGTAGATAGAGGATGAGGGAGGGGGAGAGAGAGATACAGGAGAAAGAGGGAGAAAGAGATACAGGAGATAGAGGGTGAGGGAGAGAGATACATGAGATAGAGGGAGAGAGAGATACAGGGGATAGAGGGAGAGAGAAAGAGAGAGAGAGGGCGATGGACGGAGGGGGAGAGAGAGATACAGGAGATACAGTATAGGGAGAGGGAGAGAGAGATACAGGAGATAGAGGGAGAGGGAGATACAGGAGATAGAGGGCGAGGGAGGAAGGGGGAGAGATATACAGGAGATAGAGGGAGAGAGAGATACAGGAGATAGAGGGAGAGAGAGATATAGGAGATAGAGGGCAAGGGAGGAAGGGGGAGAGAGATACAGGAGATAGAGGGAGAGATACAGCGAGAGAGATACAAGAGATAGAGGGCGAGGGAGGGGGAAAGAGATACAGGAGATAGAGAATGGGGGAGGGGGAGAGAGAGATAAAGGAGAAAGAGGGAGAGAGAGATACAGGAGAGAGAGGGTGAGGGAGAGAGATACATGAGATAGAGGGCGTGGGGGAGAGAGATACAGGAGATAGGGAGAGAGGGAGATACAGGAGATAGAGGGCGAGGGAGGAAGGGGGAGAGATATACAGGAGATAGAGGGAGAGAGAGATACAGGAGATAGAGGGAGAGAGAGATATAGGAGATAGAGGGCAAGGGAGGAAGGGGGAGAGAGATACAGGAGATAGAGGGAGAGAGATACAAGAGATAGAGGGCGAGGGAAAGAGAGATACAGGAGATAGAGGATGAGGGAGGGGGAGAGAGATACAGGAGATAGAGGATGTGGGAGGTGGAGAGAGAGATATAGGAGAAAGAGGGAGAGAGAGATACAGGAGATAGAGGGAGAGGGAGAGAGATACATGAGATAGAGGGCGTGGGAGAGAGATACAGGAGATAGAGGGAGGGAGGGAGGGGGAGAGAGATACAGGAGATAGAGGGAGAGAGAGAGATACAGGAGGGAGAGGGAGAGAGATACAGGAGATAGAGGGAGAGAAAGAGAGATACAGGAGATAGAGGGAGAGGGAGAGAGATACAGGAGATAGAGGGCAACGGAGGGAGGGGGAGAGAGAGATACAGGAGAGGGAGGGAGGGGGAAAGAGAGATGCAGGAGATAGAGGGTGAGAGAGAGACATACAGGAGATAGAGGGAGAGGGAGGGAGGGGGAAAGAGAGATACAGGAGAGGGAGGGAGGGGGAAAGAGAGATGCAGGAGATAGAGGGTGAGAGAGAGACATACAGGAGATAGAGGGCGAGGGAGGGAGGGGGAAAGAAAGATACAGGAGATAGAGGGAGGGGGAGAGAGAGATACAGGAGGGTGAGGGAGAGAGATACAGGAGATAGAGGGAGAGAGAGATACAGAAGATAGAGGGAGAGGGAGAGAGAGAGAGAAATACAGGAGATAGAGGGAGAGAGAGATACAGGAGATAGAGGGAGAGAGAGATACAGGAGATAGAGGATGAGGGAGGGGGAGAGAGAGATACAGGAGAAAGAGGGAGAGAGAGATACAGGAGCTAGAGGGTGAGGGAGAGAGATACATGAGATAGAGGGCGAGGGAGAGAGAGATACAGGAGATAGAGGGAGAGAGAAAGAGAGAGAGAGAGGGAGGGCGATGGAGGGAGGGGGAGAGAGAGATACAGGAGATACAGTATAGGGAGAGGGAGAGGGAGAGAGAGATACAGGAGATAGAGGGAGAGGGAGATACAGGAGATAGAGGGCGAGGGAGGAAGGGGGAGAGATATACAGGAGAAAGAGGGAGAGAGAGATACAGGAGATAGAGGGTGAGGGAGGGAGAGAGATACAGGAGATAGAGGGAGAGAGAGATACAGGAGATAGAGGGAGAGATACAGGGAGAGATACAAGAGATAGAGGGCGAGGGAGGGGGAAAGAGAGATACAGGAGATAGAGAATGAGGGAGGGGGAGAGAGGGATACAGGAGATAGAGGATGAGGGAGGGGGAGAGAGAGATATAGGAGAAAGAGGGAGAGAGAGATACAGGAGATAGAGGGTGAGGGAGAGAGATACATGAGATAGAGGGCGTGGGAGAGAGAGATACAGGAGATAGAGGGAGGGAGGGAGGGGGAGAGAGATACAGGAGATAGAGGGAGAGAGAGAGATACAGGAGATAGAGGGAGAGAGATACAGGAGATAGAGGGAGAGAAAGAGAGATACAGGAGATAGAGGGAGAGATACAGGAGATAGAGGGCGAGGGAGGAAGGGGGAGAGATATACAGGAGATAGAGGGAGAGAGAGATACAGGAGATAGAGGGCGAGGGAGGGAGAGAGATACAGGAGATAGAGGGAGAGAGAGATATAGGAGATAGAGGGCAAGGGAGGAAGGGGGAGAGAGATACAGGAGATAGAGGGAGAGAGATACAAGAGATAGAGGGCGAGGGAGGGGGAAAGAGAGATACAGGAGATAGAGGATGAGGGAGGGGGAGAGAGATACAGGAGATAGAGGATGAGGGAGGGGGAGAGAGAGATATAGGAGAAAGAGGGAGAGAGAGATACAGGAGATAGAGGGAGAGGGAGAGAGATACATGAGATAGAGGGCGTGGGAGAGAGATACAGGAGATAGAGGGAGGGAGGGAGGGGGAGAGAGATACAGGAGATAGAGGGAGAGAAAGAGAGATACTGGAGATAGAGGGAGAGGGAGAGAGATACAGGAGATAGAGGAAGAGAGAGATATAGGAGATAGAGGGCAAGGGAGGAAGGGGGAGAGAGATACAGGAGATAGAGAGAGAGATACAAGAGATAGAGGACGAGGGAGGTGGAAAGAGAGATACAGGAGATAGAGGATGAGGGAGGGGGAGAGAGATACAGGAGATAGAGGATGAGGGAGGGGGAGAGAGAGATATAGGAGAAAGAGGGAGAGAGAGATGCAGGAGATAGATGGAGACGGAGAGAGATACAGGAGATAGAGGGCGTGGGAGAGAGATACAGGAGATAGAGGGAGGGAGGGAGGGGGAGAGAGATACAGGAGATAGAGGGAGAGAAAGAGAGATACAGGAGATAGAGGGAGAGGGAGAGAGATGCAGGAGATAGAGGGCAACGGAGGGAGGGGGAGAGAGAGATACAGGAGATAGAGGGAGAGGGAGAGAGATACAGGAGATAGAGGGCAACGGAGGGAGGGGGAGAGAGAGATACAGGAGAGGGAGGGAGGGGGAAAGAGAGATGCAGGAGATAGAGGGTGAGAGAGAGACATACAGGAGATAGAGGGAGAGGGAGGGAGGGGGAAAGAGAGATACAGGAGATAGAGGGAGGGGGAGAGAGAGACACAGGAGAGGGAGGGAGGGGGAAAGAGAGATGCAGGAGATAGAGGGTGAAAGAGAGACATACAGGAGATAGAGGGCGAGGGAGGGAGGGGGAAAGAGAGATACAGGATATAGAGGGAGGGGGAGAGAGAGATACAGGAGGGTGAGGGAGAGAGAGATACAGGAGATAGAGGGAGAGAGAGATACAGAAGATAGAGAGAGGGGGAGAGAGATACAGGAGATAGAGGGAGAGAGAGATACAGGAGATAGAGGATGAGGGAGGGGGAGAGAGAGATACAGGAGATAGAGGGAGAGAGAAAGAGAGAGAGAGGGCGATGGAGGGAGAGGGAGAGAGAGATACAGGAGATAAAGTATAGGGAGAGGGAGAGAGAGATACAGGAGATAGAGGGAGATACAGGAGATAGAGGGCGAGGGAGGAAGGGGGAGAGATATACAGGAGATAGAGGGAGAGAGAGATACAGGAGATAGAGGGCGGGAGAGGGAGAGATACAGGAGATAGAGGGAAAGAGATACAAGAGATAGAGGGTGATGGAGGGGGAAAGAGAGATACAGGAGATAGAGGATGAGGGAGGGGGAGAGAGAGATACAGGAGATAGAGGATGAGGGAGGGGGAGAGAGATATATAGGAGAAAGAGGGAGAGAGAGATACAGGTGATAGAGGGAGGGAGGGAGGGAGGGAGGGGGAGAGAGATACAGGAGATAGAGGGAGAGGGAGAGATACAGGAGATAGAGGGAGAGGGAGAGGGAGAGAGATACAGGAGATAGATGATAAGGGAGGGGGAGAGAGATATATAGGAGAAAGAGGGAGAGAGAGATACAGGAGATAGAGGGAGGGAGGGAGGGAGGGAGGGAGGGGGAGAGAGATACAGGAGATAGAGGGAGAGGGAGAGATACAGGAGATAGAGGGAGAGAGATACAGGAGATAGGGGGAGAGGGAGAGAGATACAGGAGATAGAGGGTGAGGGAGGGAGGGGGAAAGAGAGATACAGGAGATAGAGGGCGATGGAGGGAGGGGGAGAGAGAGATACAGGAGATAGAGGGAGTGGGAGGGAGGGGGAAAGAGATGCAGGAGATAGAGGGTGAGAGAGAGATACAGGAGATAGAGGGCGAGGGAGGGAGGGGGAAAGAGAGATACAGGAGAGAAAGGGAGAGAAAGGGAAGGAGGAACTGGGAGAGAGAGGGAGAGAGAAAGACAGAAAGAAATAAACAGAGAAGAGTGAGAGTGGGGAAATGACTTGTCACATGTCACAGGGGAATAGTAAATTATTGGACATTAAGGCGAGACACGGCAGGTGAAAACATCGTTTTTCAAAGCTCTGGTCAAATTTGAGATTTTATGCTATTTTGCTTCCATAACATGTCTTCTTTCAGACTAGTGGAAATAAAACATCAAAAATACGCATTTAGATGTTTATTTTACTTCATTTAGTCTGTTTGCATCTGTAGATTCTTCCTAAAATCACCAAAAGTTAGCATTTTTTCGCAACGAACCAGAGCCCGGCCGTCTTTTGGATTCGCTCATGTGATATATCGATAGAGAGATCTCTCTCTCAAGCATGATGTTATCGCAACCAAACCTGATAGTTTCATTTGTATCAGCAACCAATCGTGGAAATACAAAGGCGGGTTTGATGCTAAACGTGAAATCTCATTGGCTGTTGTTGATTTCTGAGAACGTGATTGGTTCAGATTCGTCACGTGACGTGCTTGACACTTCCTGATAGCTTTCAGCGGGACCTTTAAAAATCTCAAGATGCCGACGCTAATTAGTGTAAAACGCTCACAGAAAAGACGACAACAGTTGTCACTTGCAAGGTGTAATCGGAAAAAGGGAATGGAAGAGAAGGGAAAGCAATCGAATGAAGCAGACGGTGAAATTACTTCACAAAGTGCATCGATGCGCAAGCTGTCAGCCGGACAACAGGAGAGAGACCAACGCGCCGCACAGCAGTGGCTCATTCATGTCGCGCGTTTGAATGAACTGATCGCCGGGTTGATTTGTCCCAATTGTGCAGGGACAGGGCTTAAAATAAACATTGATCCACAGAATCGTGGGTTCTGTTGCAGTTTGCTTCTAGAGTGCAGTTTGCGTGAAAGAGATTGCTACCGCAAAAGTGTGTATACATCTCCGCGCCTTGAAGACGCAACCAGGAACGATGTCGCATTTGATGTCAATGTGCGGATGGTGCTCTTAGCACACGAGTTAGGATTGGGATATGCAGCTCTCAATAAGATCACTAAGGTGTTGGGGATTCCCAGGCTTCATCTTAAAACCTACCAGAGGCATGACAAGAAAGTGACAGGTAGGCTATGGAAACAGGACTGAGATAGATGTCTCACTTTCTCTCTCTCTCTCAAGGATTTGTAGCACATTTCATACATAGCCTACTGTAATGGCAACACAATGCACTTTATAGATAGAAGGGAAGGGGTGTGTGCATACTAATCATACCCCTAATAGGGGAAAAGTAAAAAAAAAAAAAGTTCTCTCTCTCGCAGTAACATTTGGCTTTCCCCGCAGTGTAGGCTATTTGTCTATATTATGGCAAGGCTCCACTGTTGCGTGTTGTAGGCTATAATATGGATGAAGTAATGACCCACAGAATAATATAGTGAATAAAATTTCATTCAGTATTTTGTGTATTGTGGTCAGTTTTACTTTATATCAATAAAACACAACCAGATGAAGAGTTAGTGATACACTTCATTTTAAAATGTATGAGACAAATATGACATGACGAGAGTGACGGGTAGTCTATGGAAACAGGGTTAGATAGACCTCTCTCTCTCTCTCTCTATCTCTGTCTGTCTGTCTGTCTCTGTGTCTCTCAAATCAAACTTGATTTATACAGCACATTTCATACATAATGTACATAATGGCAACACAATGCACCTTAGAGAGAGAAGGGAGAGGGTAGGCTATGTACTGTATATACTTATCCTATATCAGTATATTTTTGTCTTTTTTGAATTGCATCAATAAGGCTTGGTCAGATGAAGAGAATCACTATACATTTCATTTCAGTGGCAGAAATTGAGAGAGGGCTGGAGTCACTGCACAGAACCAGGGAGCAGGTCAGCAATAGCTGAGGCCATCACGGTCAGTGTGAAACGTAGGCGCAAGAGCATGAGCACAGCTAAGAAACTGAAAAGGCATCAGCAGGAAATGGATGAGGGGCCTACATATGGAGCAGGCATGGAAAACTAGGCTGTAGACAGGCATGGTCAACTAGGCTGTGTTATAGAGGTAGACATACAACAAACTAGGTTGGCAGTTCTACTTGTGGCAGTGTGTGTGTGCGCGTGTGTGTGTGTGAGAGAGACTGGTTCTATTCAGTTCATAAATGCTGTGTTATTGTCATCAGTTTTTATGTTTTAGATGTTCAATATTGTTGTTTCTAATGATTTAATTAGATATTGTGTCTTTAAATAGTGCTTTCCAACAAAATGTATGGAATCATATTTTAAAAGCCTGTTTTCTCTAAATGAGTTTTTTCTCATACTCTGAGATCGAAATCTCCACTTCAGTAGCACTTACATACACCAAACTTTCCAGTTGTACTTCCATCTATGTTCTGAAGGCTTTTACAGAGGGGTTTGTTCATATGTCATTCAAAGCCTGAATGATATAACATTTTATTACTAAAAACATGGCGAAAATAGATTTTCTTATGGCTGTTGAACTATTTTCTGCTTTATGGAGTGATAAAAAGAGATATCAAAAATCTCCTCTGTAAAAGCCTTCGACTCTAATATGTCAACAAAATGAAACAATAATTTTTAATCTGGCTTTATCCAAACTTCAGATTTCTGTTCTGGAAAGTTATGCAAATTAGCGCATATTTGATAAGATAATGCCTAATTTGCATATTTAAACATAACATTTCATAAAACTTGTAATACAAAAAAACATTGTCTTATCATAAGTAATCAACTGGGTAATTATCATGGTGATACCTATTAAATCATTTTTTTAGCCTATTCACCTGGGGTGTCTCGCCTTAAATGACTGAAAAAACAATAGCATGGCTTTGGCTGTGTCTGTTGCTCAACAAATGTCAATGATATTCTCCACTGTACTGATGACAAGTGCTTAGTGTGCCATTTGGTGTTGCACACAGTTTTCTACATTCAAAACAAACACAGCACTGTTAAAAGGACAGTTGTTTCCCCAGCAGAAGAAGATAAAAACATGCAGTTCATGTAGTTCACCATCACTGCTGTTTTGGAATATCTACTGTAAACTAAATGCTTCATGTGTGTTTACAGTACCTGCGGTCAGGCAGAATGGGCACTCTCCAGCCCTTGATGAAGCTGAGGTTGCTGTCGGACAGCTCCACCTGGAGGGGCAGCTTGGGCACCCAGACGGTAAGCTCCAGGGGGGCACTGAGGTGCTCGTAGCTGAAGATCACCCTGGCGTTCATCGAGCCCCGGCTCTCCTTCCCGTTCACGTACACATAGTCGCAATTCATGGACACCTGTGGCAGACAAGGTTCAAATGTCATAGTCATATACAGTATATGATGGTGGAGAGGGGTTTTGGGTGGTGTGATACAGGGTGGGTGCAGGTGTCAGATATTTGAGCTCAATGGATTTAGTTAGTTCATTAATCCTTGCAGTTGTGGGATATGGGGCTGTCTTTTTGGTTTGAAATGTGCCACATTTATATTTAGGTCGCAATAATCCTCCTATGTAGACGTTCCAGTATGAAAACACGAGGGGCTGTATTCTGTAAATAGAAAATACACAGTACTGGAGTTTTCTTCTCAAATCGAATGTACAACTGTCCTGGAATGGTGGAATTACTCAGAGTAAAGTGCAGCCTATTGTAAGCTTTAAATAAAGCTAACCACATACCCCACCCCCAAATCCTCCTGCCTCCCACACCCTCACCATCTCACTTTATGGATCTATCTGCAACTATGTATATATGCTGTGAGCTAACAAGCTGAATGGCGCCAGATAATTCAGTGTAAATGCATAATATACCAAGATGGACAGAAAAGAAAAGCTGTTTACCCCCCCCCCCCTTAACCATTGCCAATATTCCCACAAATTCCTGATATTCACATTAATACACAATTATTTACTGTAATAGATCTTGGGGGATTTCTCTTTTAGGGATGCTGTGGATGATGTATCTGTCAATGGGAGGCAGCTGTAATCAGAGGAGCTAATCTCCCGCTAACGGAGGCTGGGCTCGCCAGTCCTCTCAGGGCTGGAGATTCATCACAGCCTCCAAGAAGATACAGTATGAGTAATAAAATATCCTGTCCACGCAAGAGCCCAGACAGTCCAACTCTCAAATCACCAAACCAGGCCTGGAAGAGGGACCTTCAAAAAACAGGGTGTTCTCTGTAGACCAGTCAAATAATGCATTTAGGAAATTGCCACATACTGTAGCAGTAGTATACAAAGGACAACAATATGTACTGTAGGCTAATATTCAAATTAAATGAATGTATTTGAGGTGTTTGATTTAAGTCAATGCTTCATTGTACATAAACTAAGTCAAGAAAACCCCCCAAGCGTTTGTCAGTATTTTTAAATGATGTTTGACTCAGGTGCTTCTCTATGATTCTGCAGCTCCACATGATACAGCCTCAGATCAATGCCAAGGAAAAGCGTCAGGAAAAGTAGTTTTGTCATCCATGAAGGCAGAGGAGTCTGTGGTATAAGTTGGAATCGGGGTAAACATGATTAGAGTCTTGCCAACAACCAGAGGTGAGTCAGGCAAAGGAATATCAGCCCACACACACCCCCACATCTACACCTACAGCTCTCATCATCATAGCAGGGCACCCCTCAGACAGTAGGGCCTCTCCCAGTGCCAGCGCTTTCGCTAGCCTGGCTGGTCGTGTGGCTAACATCATTAGCTCGCTAGCCCGGCTGGTCGTGTGGCTAACATCATTAGCTCGCTAGCCCGGCTGGTCGTGTGGCTAACATCATTAGCTCGCTAGCCCGGCTGGTCGTGTGGCTAACATCATTAGCTCCAGCCACAGCCTGGCTCCCACGGGTGCTCTTAATAAACCTGGCCGGCTAATGGCTGGCTTGGCAAGTCCAACGCCGTTAACAGCTCCTGGCTCAGAAGCCGGCGGGGGGCTTATGAAAGAGCTCTCACTCACGGAGCTGCAAGACGCTGCCACACAGCTGCTAATGCCACCTCTCATTTGCTGTGGCACCATTCGTGGTGCCAGCAGATTGTCTGGGTGGAGTCACGGGCGAAGAGGCAGAGGGCTGGACTGTTTTGGTTAAATGTACTGTATTGTGGATGCATCTGATGACAACAATGAGCTCTGTTTAGTCCAGTGGTCTGAGGTCAGTACCCCCTCATCTGCTGGTCTGAGGTCAGTACCATCTCATCTGCTATGTTTAGTCCAGTGGTCTGAGGTCAGTACCCCCTCATCTGCTGGTCTGAGGTCAGTACCCCCTCATGGTCTGAAGTCAGTACCCCCTCATGGTCTGAAGTCAGTACCCCCTCATGGTCTGAGGTCAGTACCCCCTCATGGTCTGAGGTCAGTACCCCCTCATGGTCTGAGGTCAGTACCCCCTCATGGTCTGAAGTCAGTACCCCCTCATGGTCTGAGGTCAGTACCCCCTCATGGTCTGAGGTCAGTACCCCCTCATGGTCTGAGGTCAGTACCCCCTCATGGTCTGAGGTCAGTACCCCTCTGTTTAGTCCAGTGGTCTGAGGTCAGTACCCCCTCATGGTCTGAGGTCAGTACCCCCTCATGGTCTGAGGTCAGTACCCCTCTGTTTAGTCCAGTGGTCTGAGGTCAGTACCCCCTCATCTGCTGGTCTGAGGTCAGTACCCCCTCATGATCTGAGGTCAGTACCCCCTCATCTGCTGTTGTGACATCCTGAACAGCTGTTCAGCAGCTGCTACATTTCTCAACAGAATTTATGGATTAAATTAGTTTCCTTGGAATTGAGGAGCATTGTGTACGCATTAGGGTTAAATATTTTTACCGAAATTTGATTTTTTTGTCCTCCCGGGATTTGCGGTTGCTCTATGGTGTGGAGCGAAAGAGGAGAAAGAGGAGAGCAGACATCTGGATAAACTTCATATTTGATGCAAAGGAAAACAAAACCATTTGTAAACCGTGTGGGGTGAAAATTACTGGCAAAAATACAACAAACTTAAAGCGACATTTGGAGAACAGTCATCCCGAAATTCACGAGAAGGTAAGCACCCCCCCCCCACCCCCGGCTAACGTTACTGTATTAGCTAAACCCAAGCTGGTGTGTTTCTGAAATACTTCAAATACAATACAAGCTAAAAGAAACCAGTGTTTCACGTAGGTTTGTGGCGGGGGAGAACTGAAGTGTCTGATCATTGCAACGCTAACGTTAGTGGCTAACTAATGTTAGGCACAGGTTAGCTAACGTTACACTGTGTAGCAACAAGTGGGGCTATGCTTGTGGCGGCTGGCGGAGGTATCTAGCGTTAGCTAGTCTGGGTAAGCTAGCTAAGCAACTACTGCTGCTGTCTAATGTTATACTGTAGCTAGATGGATAAGACAGAACAGTTAGCTACCTGGCGCCGCCATAGCCCCTCTCCTCCCCATAGCCCCTCTCCTCCCCATAGCCCCTCTCCTCCGGTGTGACGTTAGCTAGCCTGTGCCTGATGTTAGCTAGCCTGACTAGCCAACTAGTGCTGACATGATAATGTTATAGCTTGCTATATCAGGCACAAACACAGTTAGCATCAGACATATTACATATCATGCAGCTCAGCTGTTAAAATAATAATTAAAACCCATGACAATGAATTTTTTAGTCAAATTATTAATTAAATTATTCATTTTTATTGAAATTGCAATTCCCGTTTTCCCGCTATTCATTTCCCGGGAAATGAGAAATGGTTCCGAGAACGGGTCCCGGGAATACCGGTAGTACCAATTTAACTCTAATACGCATGTCTGCATGTGGACTCTGGGTAAGTAAATAAGTAACAGTCCCTTAAGTTCCATGAGCTGGCTGTCTCTCCTCATGCCTAGGCCCGCTGTGGGGCCTCTCTGCAACAGCTGTCTGTGTTGAAGTAGATTGCATTAGAATACACAACCATGGCCTGAATGTTATCTCTTCTTGTCTTGTGACTGAGTGCATTCTAGTAGGCAGTCTTTTGTTTCCTTGCATCGTTTGTGAAAAAGTAGCGGAAAGATTCCCAGTGTTGGATATTTAACAGCAGCTCACCAAGACCCAAGACTTCTCAGTGTGTTTAACTCACTTCCACTCTGAAGCACTTCTTATCTAAATGTGGTCCTGCAGCTAAAGGTGAATGTGTCAGATAGGTGTGTGTCTGCAGCTCTGGAGAGGAACAGGCCAGCGTGGTCCTTCCTGGCCAGGCAGGCGAGATGACCACTGACATGGAAGAAGAGGGCACTCTGACGCAGGCTCCCTGGACGGCCACGCCGTGACTCACACCCCCCGGGGAGGAAGGATCAGCTGGGCTGAGTCACGTCTCCTGCTCCCTGACGAAGCCCCCCGGGGCTTCAGCCCCTCTCCTCTCTCCCATTCCACCCCCCCCCCCCCCCCCCCACACACACACACACCACAACCACCCCCCACACACACACACACCACATCCCCCCCCACACACACACACACCACAACCCCCCCCCCACACACACCACATCCCCCCCACACACACACACACCACAACCCCCCTCCCACACACACACACACCATAACCCCCCCCGACACACCACAACCCCCCCACACACACCACAACCCCCCCCCCCCCCCACACACACCACAACCCCCCCACACACACCACAACCCCCCCACACACACACCACAACCCCCCCCGACACACCACAACCCCCCCACACACACACCACCACCCCCCCAACACACACACCACAACCCCCCCCCGACACACCACAACCCCCCCACACACACCACAACCCCCCCACACACACACCACAACCCCCCCACACACACACCACAACCCCCCCCCACACACACCACAACCCCCCCCCGACACACCACAACCCCCCCCACACACACACACACACACCACAACCCCCCCCCCCACACACCACAACCCCCCCACACACACCACAACCCCCCCCCCCCCACACACCACAACCCCCCCCCCCCCACACACACCACAACCCCCCCCCACACACACCACAACCCCCCCACACACACCACAACCCCCCCCCCCCCCACACACCACAACCCCCCCCCCCACACACACCACAACCCCCCCACACACACACCACAACCCCCCCCCCCACACACACCACAACCCCCCCACACACACACCACAACCCCCCCCCGACACACCACAATCCCCCCCACACACACACACACCACAACCCCCCCCCCACACACACACCACAACCCCCCCCCCCCCACACACACCACAACCCCCCCCCCCACACACACACACCACAACCCCCCCACACACACCACAACCCCCCCACACACACCACAACCCCCCCACACACACACCACAACCCCCCCACACACACCACAACCCCCCCCCCCACAACCCCCCCACACACACACCACAACCCCCCCCCCCCTCACACACCACAACCCCCCCCACACACACCACAACCCCCCCACACACACACCACAACCCCCCACACACACACCACAACCCCCCACACACACACCACAACCCCCCCCCCCTCACACACACCACAACCCCCCCCCCCCACACACACCACAACCCCCCCAGACACACACCACAACCCCCCCCCCTCACACACACCACAACCCCCCCACACACACACCAAAACCCCCCCCCTCACACACCACAACCCCCCCCACACACACACCACAACCCCCCCACACACACACCACAACCCCCCCACACACACACCACAACCCCCCACACACACACCACAACCCCCCCACACACACACACACCACAACCCCCCCCCCACACACCACAACCCCCCCCCACACACACCACAACCCCCCCCCAACACACACACACACACACCACAACCCCCCCCAACACACACACCACAACCCCCCCACCCCCACATCCCCCCCCCCCACACACACACCACAACCCCCCCCCCCACACACCACAACCCCCCCCCCCCCACACACACCACAACCCCCCCCCCCCACACACACCACATCCCCCCCCCACACACACACACACACACCACAACCCCCCCCCACACACACACCACATCCCCCCCCCACACACACACACCACAACCCCCCCCCCCACACACACCACAACCCCCCCCCCCCCACACACACACCACATCCCCCCCCCCCACACACACACCACAACCCCCCCCCCCACACACACCACATCCCCCCCCCCCACAAACACACCACAACCCCCTCCAGCCCTGAATCTGACGTCAATACTGCTTGAATCCTCTATCGGGGCACTATCGCTACTGTAGGTCGGCTGATGACAATATCCCATGTATTTTGCTGCACTTAGACTGGAGGCGGTTGTCTAGAGTGCTACGCAAATACAACCGGCTGCAGCAAGGGCTCAAAATCAGTTTACTATAGATCTGCATGACCGCCATGTGGATAATATGGGGTCAGTAAAAAAAAATGTGAAGGAGAGAACACAACCTGGGTCTGGGCAGCGCAGCTCGTCTCCATGTTCAACGGAGTGTCTTATTGAACCGGTGACTCGTCTTGAGGAGCTCCTTTTCAATGGCCTCCGAGGTTCAGGGTGGGGGCAGTGAAGCACACCCACTCAATAACGCTCAGGTAATGTCCTGCCTTATCACCGCCACCATTTTAAAACATTCTCCAGCCAAAGAAATAAAAAAAACATAGTGCTTTCTGACGCTCTTCCATACGGCGTCTCAGGGTATCAGTAGAAGGTGATGAGGATGGGAGCTGTTTCCCTGCTAAGACCAGAGGCCTGATTAGTGTGTTTTACTGTATCTGTTTAGTTAAGTGTTTAGATACCATGTAGGACTATTCACCTATTGAGCAATTTATGGATAGATTTATGGATGAATATGTTTACTCAGGCCCGGTCGGATTTAGCTAAGCCGCTGGGGTAGGCTTGTGTTGCAGTTTTACCACATTAGTTATTATTTTCAGAATTTGAGCTGAAAGGCATTTTTCTTAACATGTAATATGATATATAGATATATATTATACTAAATAAATATATAATATTTGGGCAGGTTTTTATCGCATTGGGGGGATTTGGAGCACTCATTGGGGCTGCAGCACCAATCTGGCAATCCGGCTTGTTTACATCCGGACATGAAGTATGTAGCAATATTCTGTGGAGGGCAGTAATAGTTGCATCGACACTGCTGGAAAGCCGTAAGAAGTGATTGAATACATTTTCCGCATGTTTGTTGTATTCTATTTGACATGTTCCTTTGCCTCATTTAGCACCAGCTGCAACAATCTCCTCCAAATCCGTTCTCTCCGTTAGCAGGGCTAACGTTGCACTCAGTAGCTTGTGCTTATTAGCTAGGTTTGGTAAACAGCTTGTGCAGTGGAGGGGTTCTTTTGGGGGAATTATTGGATTATGCCAGCTAACGTTAGTTCCCAAGCTTGTTTAATAACTATTCGATGCAGTCTGCCAGGCTAGTGCCTGTCGCCGTCATGAATGAGACGGCCCCAGTTTATAGACGGCCCCAGCTTTTGTTAGCTTTTAACTTCAAATGAACGTTTTTGTGTTTTGGGGCCAACTCTTAAAATAATATAATACGGCATGCATAGCTAGCGAGAGATATGCCCCCGCATCATTTTACAATCTGTATTGTTCGACTTTGCAGCTGCTTGCTTGCTAGCTAGCTTAGCTAGCCTAATGTTGGGTGTATGAAGCTGGATAGTGGCCATGATTGCACCACCCTCATCCCACGATGGAGGCTATCAACTGGGCTTGGGACTTTGCCTCTTATCGCTAGCTGGCAACTGTCCCGGTTGAGCTAATGGTAGGTAACGTTAGCTAGCTCAACCGTAGTTTTTTATTAGGCTATTATTAGCCTATCCAACCAATGTTATGTAGTTGTAGGTGCTGCTGTATGGGTGGGGTTGGTATTTGCAGAGGGCTACAAACACAGCGTGACACATGAGCACAGTTTTCTATGCAGTATAAAGGCTACTGAAAAATAAATTGACTCCAACAATAATCTGATTCAGTTAACACTTTATTTTTGAATAACTGTCTCTTGTGGTTTAGAATAAGGGTCTGCAAGTGCAATGGGAAAATATTGACTATTCTAGTAGGCTAGAGTTTGTTCATGTTGCACATAAAAATTCAGGTATTGCTTAGCTTATATTCACATTTAGCTTCCTCAATGGGTCAAGACAATATACAATGTAAACATTTACTCGGTACAATAAATATCACAGCCAAGAATAGATGTGAAAGTTGTGATCAAGATGCATTGGACTTGGCCGGCTTGTGGATTTACAGATCTTTCAAACCTTTATTTATGCTCGAGAGGCACTGAGGTTGCCCTCATTTACAGTGACGACGAGCGATCTTGCACCCAGCCACTGCAAAACTGTTAGCTAGCAGTCTAAAACTGGCAGCTAGCAATCTAGCCTATTTGCAAAACTGCTGCAAAAGTGGCACCTACCATCCTAGGCTATTTGCATGTCAATGTAGGCTCATTGAGAATTCTGTGAATGGTGGGGGTTGTAGTGAGTGTGAGCCTGCCGACTGTGCAAAACGTTGGGTTTCAAAATGAACTAACGTTAGTGGACGAGTGTGCCTGACAAATGTGAAATTAGCAGAATCGTATTGTCTAACTCAGTAGTGGCGACCGCCCATGACTGTTGCTCTTGATGTAATTTTGTCTGTGGAAAAACGAGACAGTGCCAGTTTCCAGTGCAATGTTGTGGTTTTTTTGTGTTTTTTTTTAACTCATAGGCTTAGCCTAGCCTAGCCTAATGTGTGGCTGAACAGCCAGTCAACCCTGTTGTGATTTCAGATTATTCTCAATCTCACACACCGTTCCTTCATGGATCACGAGGGTAGCCTACCTACACCGAAACCAATTCAATTGGGTGATAAGTGGTACGCCGATAGGCCTATAAAAACATGCATGTTCAAATAAAATGCCACATCAGATGCCACAAAGTAAACATCATCTCATCACTTAGGAGAGTTGGCTGAAATAAAAGGTTGCTCCCTGTCCTTTGACATTCGCTACCAGCAAACAGACAGCTAGGCCTATTTGCATGTTAATGTAAACCAGTGGGGGTTGGGGAGGGCTACACGGTATGGCTTGGTTAGCCTACAGCCCTACCAATAAATGTTACTCATAGTAGTTCTGCTTCATTCCCACAGCAATTTTCTGTAGGGAGGCTTTAGCGGCTTTACAAACCCTTCTCTAGAGAGAAGCCGTCTGACCGCCTGATCCCAGCATGGTATGAGGTGAAGGACAATCTGGTCTCTGAGCTAAGGCAAGTTAGCAAGGTAGCTGGACAGCCGTCAGTCAGGACCACTACCTTACTGTAACTGTGCACTACGTCTGGGAAGGTCAGATGAAAGAGAAGGTCCTCAAGACGAGAGCCGTGTACGAGGCACAGACAGGGCATGCTGTGGCTGAGGAGATAGATGAGATCATGGAGGACTTCAGCATCCAAAAGAAGGTTGTGGCAGCCACAGTTGACAACGCCTCCAACATGGATGTTGCTATAAAGAAGCTCCACCTTGTCAAATGTGGGTGTTTCGCCCATACACTCAACATGGCAGCTCAGAAGATCTACAAAATCCTACAAGTGTCCAACTGGGCAGCCAGGGTCCGTGCCACAGTGGTGTGGATGAAGAGGTCCCACATGGCCAAAGTGGTCTTGAAGGAGAAGCAGCAACTGTTCAGTAAGATCACATCTCAGTACATTCTTTTGATTATAGATACATGATTGATGTTATGTTATTAATGATATTAAAGTGTAATGGTAATTTAATATTGTTTTTCGAATCATGCTTTTTATTATTTTGTCATTAAAGATAACAGCAACATACAATATGTTATTCACTCAAACAGTTAGGCTATATGAAAATTAATGCTAGTAAATGGATAGATTTTGGGTGACTTATTTTGTTTGTGTGTGATTTGTTTGTGTTTTCCTGTCAGGTCTGCCCATCCACATGCTCATCTTGGATGTCAGTACGAGGTGGAATTCTCTCTTTCTCACGATTGAGAGATTCTTTGAGCAGGTCCCTGCCATCCAAGCTGCTCTTATGGACCCACAGCTCAGGAAGCAGGTGGAGAAGGACAGTCAACAGCATGGACACAGGGGACTTCAGGAAGGCAGAGGAGTTTGTGGAGCTGATGCGTGTGCTGCACACATCCACACTCTGTGTCTCCAGTGAAAGAAACCCAACCTGTGGCCAGATCATTCCAATCCTCCAAAAGTTGCAGGCCCATTACACTGTGCGCCAGGGGGACTGCCTTCGTGATCGCCATCAAGCAGGCCATTTGGGGTGATCTCTCCAAACGTACCAGGACAATATTATACCAGAATAGTCGTGAGATATAGGGCAACACAGGGATATCATTGTTTTTTCAATTCAAATAGAGGCATGAGCATGGCTGACACAATCCGGGGACTTTTCGGTCACACCTCGTGTATGTATGTATGTATGTGTATGTATGTGTGTGTATATATATATATATTTATATATATATATATAAATGAAATAGCATAGAAAAGTTAGTTAAAATAGCCAAATACATCTATAATCAAAGCCTAAAATACAATTATGTAAAATAATTTTTTTAGTAAATTGTTGTTTTTCACTTTACTTTCCCCAAATGTAATACTGGGATGTAATAATACTGAATAATGACTACACACCACATAAACCTTCATGGAATGTCTGGAAATAAAAAGACCAAGAAAACAGGTTCTCTTTCTCCAAACGTATCATTTACTTGTAATTTTTCACTGGAATGAACTAACAAACAATGGACTTGTTACTCCATAAATTAATAAAATCAATAAATCATCCATCTCATGAAGTGTATCAAGCTATGAACAAGATATCTGATAGCAAAGCCGGTGGTCTTGAACGCATCTCAGCAGAACCAACTAGGATGGAAACTGGCGTGGATAACGTGGATGGTGTGTGCTTCTCTTTTCTGAAAAATGCAAAACAGAGAAACAACATTAATGATAAATTAGATTTATAAAGCGCCTTTCAATACACCCAAGGACACTTTACAAGAACAGAGAAGATCAATGTGACAAAACAACAGGCAGGACTAACAACACAGGGTAAGCTAACCAAGTAGGTAAACTAGCCAACTATGGGCCAAAGGCCTGGGCCTGGGCCTGGGCACGCGCGCACACACACACACACACACACACACACACACACACACACACACACACACACACACACACACACACACGTGTGCATACTCTAGTAGAGCACTGGCAAAACAGACATTCACTGGCAAATTAAACATTGATTGTTGGATAGAAAGATGTATATTTTGCAGGACGTAAATCATTAGGCCTACTTTAGATTTGGTTTTGACTGCAACAAGAAGTCGGCGCACTTTGGAGAAGCACAGCCGCGCCTAGGCCGGATTCATAGTCGACGCAAACTACATAAGCGCAAGCTTTGCAAGGCCACGCAAGATGTAGTGCGCACCAATGATGTTTCCATAAGGACGGCTGTAAACAGGAGTAGACCGGCTTGAGATGTAAACAAGACGTAAACATGGAGATGTTACAACGCCTTTTTGCTCATAGCACTAGTGCTTATTTATGTCTCTTGTCCTCTTATTTCGGTTATTAAAGTTATAATATTTCAGTTATTCAGTCCCTCATCACCTTTGCGCTAGCTCGCACTCCACTGGAGAGTCAAGTAAACAAACAGTGCGCCCCACAATGCACAGCGCATCTGACTACGGGGTCTTTTTTAGGTCAAACATCCGTCCGAGAACGGGCAGTTTCACACAACAACTGAAGTGCCCTAGAAATCGGTTGTAACCGCTCTGAAAACACCTCTTCAGGAGGGTCTCGGAGCGGCTGTTTTAGTGTGCACTTGTCTGCGATTGTTGTGTTCACACAGGCCCATACAGAGCGCTCTCGGGCACAAAGCTCGCGAGGTATCTTACAGTAGGATTGATCATTGTGTGTGCATAAATAGTGGCTAAGCATAAAACATAAACAAACAGAGCTAGCTAACAGAGCTAGCTAACATACAGTGCTAACATAAACAGTGCTAGCTAACATAAGCTAACGTTAGTGAAGCTAGATAAACTTACATCATCGACGAGATCCAAATTGTTGTCACGTCTCCAAATCCTCCAAGCTCCTCTTCTGATGAGCTGGACTCAAAGACAGCCTCTAAAACCTCAGCACATCTCCTGTTTTTTGTTTGTTTGCTCATTTTATCTCCTCCGGTAGCCTAAGTTCATTCAGGTAACCTTAGCCCAGCAGGTTTCAAAACATCCTCCCTAGTTGTTTGCAAACCACATGGCCCAGGTTTATCCATTGGGGGGCTCTGTTGATAGAAAGTGGTGAATAATGTGGATGGTCATTGGTTTATTATGTCTGAGACTGATAGACAGCTGAATCCATGGGGAAAGCTCCAACCAATGGAGATTCAGAGAAGGCGGCGTAGGATGCCTTCAGGAACCAATCATAAACGCTGTAAATCTCAAGACACGAAACAGACGTCTTATACACAAAACAACGGTGTAAAATTATGTATATGATTTATGTGCGTGTTGATATGGCTGAAAAATCTATAAAAACGTACGACGCCCGCGCCAACGCGGGCGCAGACTCCAGAGGGATAAAGCACAGTTCTTTTTACTCACACCAATGCTCCTATATAATTATAATATGAATACAAATTTAATGTATTTGCTTTGTCCAGATTGCCAGTTGAACAAAAACGACCGAAGTGCCAAGTGCAACATTGTAACATATTATTCCCTGAACCGATGCAAACGATCTAGAGGGTTGAATAGCCTCCCCCTAGTAATTTTGCATTCATTCACTAGCCTACATAAGCATTCACATCCATACACGTAAGGGTGTGTTTTCAAGACATTTACAACATTTCAAAATTCAACATTTGCATCACAGACTATGAGTGCTATTCGTTTGAGGACATTTGACCTGTGTTGAGCTGATAGCATACGTTTTGAGATTAAACACAGTTTTATCTAAATGAGCCATTGTGTGAGTGTAACCTTTTGCATTGATTGTTGAAGTCACATATAGTCTACCACAAAAATATTATTGCTGTGCACATTCTTATATCCATATGTAAGGATGGATTATTCATTCAACCTTGATTCCTATAAAAAGAAAAGAAAAAAAAACATATTGATGAACCTAGGCGACATTTGCTGGGAGAAAGTAGCATTGCAGCCTAAAAGTCAGGTAAAAAAAAGATGGCTGACCGGCTTTTAGACAGAATTCACTAAAAAAATGACCAAACTACCTTTTCCTGGTGGGATTTCGAAGTTTCAAAAACACTGACAGGTAAAACGCACATATCTAGGAAAAGTCATGAAAGCAGGGCGCTGTAACTTGAACAGTTGCAGAGAATTATTTTTTAATGTAGTTGCATGTAGTTGCACCTTGACCCACCCTCAGCTATTCTAGTGTTAAACAACGTAGGTCTGTAAACCTAAAGAATAACGGAAAAATAATATAGCCTACAGGGATTAATTTCCTTAATTATAACGTAGGTATGTGATGTGACGTCGTGTTCAGGAGGGCTCTGTGGGATTCGTGAACTTAACCTAACATCACCAGTATCTAGGTAAACTAGCCGTTTCTGACAATACGATTGGTTGTTGCGGTGTGTGTGTGGGCAAGTGAGGGAGAGAGGACGTGAAGGCAGCAGAAAAGTTTTCTCTTGTCGTGACTCGTGAGCTGAGCTCACTTCCTTGTCAACACCATTATTCCCCAAATGAACAGAAAAAGTAGTTAGATTTGTCGCTAGTCGCTTTTCATGAAATAAGTCGCCAGGGGGGTCTGGAAAGTCGCGACAAAGTCGCTAAGTTGGCATCACTGCTAGCAACATGGACCAAATGTAGAGTCCTGTATATAGCTGCCATTGTTCTGCTGAGACTGTTCCTGGCGCATGCGCAATGGCCCCTTGGTTTTACCCTTCCCCTCGACTCCACTTATGCTGCGTTCCAGTGTCCTCGGATATATCGGATTTACCATGAGTCCGATGACTCCGAGGACTGGAACGGCTTTTTATGTGGGAGCTCCGACGTCGGAAGCTTGGAGCTTTTGATGCTACCCGAGATCATCCGAGATGACGCTGCGTGACGTTTCAGGACGGGAAAAATGGCGAAAGTGTCAAAATACATTAGGCTATTAATGTCATTGCACCACAAAATACATTATTAATGTCATTAACATGACCTAATGAGTTTTCGCTGCTGTTCGTGGGTCCGCAAAAGCGCCATAGAGTTGTGTGCCACTTGTTTTCTTTTAATATGAACAATGAGCGAGAAAATGCTTGCTTTTCTGACGTCCATGTTTATTGTTGTTTGTTGATGTTTCGGATGTTTCCGACCAAAAGCACTGGAATGCCACAGGCCGTCCTTCCGACCTTACAGCCGGGAAGTAACTATATATCAAACGTTCACTGGAATGCACCATTAGACCAGAGTTTTTACAGATCTCCACCTTGGAAGGCGTCCTCAAAAAGAAACATTTTCAGTGACCAAAAACATGTGGACGGGAGGCCAAAACGCGGAGAAAAAAATCTGTTTTCATAAATATCTGTGTATGTGTGGACGGGGCCTCAGCCACTCGAAAGCAGGCTTACCCTACGCCCACTTTTAAACATTTTGACAAATTACAGATAAGGTTACATCTTGACGGATGACAATATTTTTTTGAGGTTTTGTATGTGTGGGCTTATTGGTTGATTTTTCGTTTGCCTTGACTTCCGTAAGTCAGAAGCCTTTTACCTGGCCTACAACGTTAAGTGAACGACGATCTAGTTAGACCGCTGTCAACAGACCGTAATGTGGACTGTTTATTTTCATGAGGCCTGTAGGGGGAGATTAAGCACTACCAAAACAATAAACACAGATGAGAATGAAGCGATATGGCAGAATACAAGATGCATTTAAGTCTACAACAGTCTGAAAGTTGATCTTTCACTTCTTTCACTGCAAGAAGTCGCAAAAGTTCAAGTTTTATGTGGATTTGGTATGGGTATGCCAGGGTTACCCTTGCTTATAGGAGCCACGGCCACTCCTGGGAGTGTCAAATCTGGGGATACTGTGACCTGACTGAACTGGCCAGCGTGGTATGGAGCCATCATACATGTGAGCCTTATTTGGATGTAGAACAAGAGTATGAACATCCACTGATTCACCCCAGAGACAGGCGTGTATGATGTGGATCTGATGCTAGTTTCATGGTATCTTACAGCATTCGGGAAGTGTCCATAATAGGTTCTGTATGAGCGTAGAGGGATGTCTTTCAGTGTGGGACATCAAGCCGTGCTAGTGTCCGGTGGAAGGAGGGCGGGAGGAGGGGGCATACCTTTATGATATCTTCATTGGACGACTTGCACTCCACAAATGCCGACACGTCGGTGACCGTTCCGCTCATCTCAATGGAGACCACCTTGACTGGAATAGCCACGGTCCGGCCGGTCAGTACAGCAGTGTTAATGATCTCAGTGTCCTGTGGGCACAGAAAGGACAGAGGAGCAGCAGTGAGACCGCGTTGGAAAGAATGCATTCCTTCCTCCTTACCGCTCGTTGGTATTCCAACCGAGAGCCGTCCACACCATTTCATAAAGGGGAGTGTGTGTACGACCGTGCTGGAAGCCATTCTCCATGGTGGCCTGGATCACATTTTAATGGGCCCCCTTTTTTTATGACGAGTCTCATCAGGTATTCATGTTTAAGGCCACAGCGACATCGGGCTGTCCTCACACCTTCAGATGAACACTTTGAAAGTGAAATGAGGGAGATGGGGAAATGCACGGGGAATAATGAGCATCAATCACCATACACAACACAGGTTTGTTTTTCTTCCTCCAGCTGCATCTCGCCTCAAATCAAAGGCTTGTAAGGGAGACAAAAGGCAAGATGTTCTCATTGTGATGTCTGAAAAGCAATGGGAGCTGATGAAATCCATCATCTATTCCTGTTAAGATACAAAAGTCAAGGGAACTGACAGATGACAAAATCTCTGCTTGTGAAACTTTTCCCAACCAAAGCTTGCAAGTTGCCATAAAATAAGAGTGATCTAATTAGAGGATGAGAATAAGCAATGTTGTAGATATACCTTCATCCCCCTGGAAATTTTAACTTGGTTGGGAGATGATAATAAACAAGGGCAAGACTATCGGATTCACACTTTTATTATGACTCCACTGAGATACAGTATTGTAGAAGCAACCAATTAAAACGCACACTGGGCCTTTCAGTTGGCAAATCTCAATCAATTCATTATTTTGGTGGATCTTTGCATGGGGTATGACTCATTTGGCCCACAGGAAAAAAATGAATCATGCAAATCAAAACAGCATATTTGAATATTTGTCAGATGGCTGCCTTCAAGTCTTAATGAGAAAGCATTAAGTTCTGTAAGATAAAAAAGGCAGCATAAAAGACATGACGATGTATCTGGATGCATTCATGTTTACCTCCTGTGGTTCACAATGTAAATATACTATCATAGGCCCCATACAGACATGCAGTAGCAACAAGTATATAATAGTTATGACTCAATATGTAATCCAAAACCAATTAACATGACTTACGCATGGCAGGTAAAATCACTCAGTAGCTACGCCAACAAGAACAGGCCTGGAAAAACTTAAGGTATGTCTTCTAAGAATCATACTGTAACAATATTACCAACAATCAAAACCACTCTTCTTGTTGATAAATGGCAATTTTGACTGTGAGATAATGTGATTTCCACCTAGGTTTTAACTGAAGAGATGACAGTGATGGTGGCGCCCTGCAAGTCTCCTCCATGTTCTTCATTGTCCCGTGCCAGTCTATTATCTATCCTGACAGTCTGTATTCTGTGCTGAGCTAATATGCACCATGTAAACAGCGAGGCGGACAGTTTACAGTGGTGGTGAGCGCTAGCCGCAGTGGCCGTGATAATGAGAGAAGGCCTATCATGAACACAGGGAGCGAGCGCTATCAATAACACACACACACATTTCTTACATTAATCATTAAAAATGTTATAGCCTGTGAGACTCTGAGGTGTTCAGACACACAGGAAAAGAACCTGCGAGGGCTATTCTGGTCCAATGATGATACTTCCTTTGGGTTTGCAGTGAGAACCCGGAGCTGCTTAAATTCCAGAACCCTGATGGTCTTGTTTGAGAAAGAGCTGGGGTTTTGACAGAAAAATTGAGGATGTTTCTCAAACACAAGCTAAAATGCATGACTATTCTTGATGTTTACACTCAGCGGCAGCCAATTTGCATGCGTTGCACAGGGCTGTCACACACTCTCCTTTGTTTGCCTGTGCAAAACAGTAGTTCAGCCTGTCCTTACAGCTTATTACTTGGCAAATATATAAATGTGATTTATTTTGTTTAATTGAAGAAGAGTAGGCTAGCCTATAGCCTGTAATGTTTCAGTAGGCTAAAACTAGATTTCACATAAAGACCGCGGATGTCGGAGAGGGCAATAACGTTCGAAGGCAAATTTATTCCAACATTGGTCCACAAAGAATGATGCAAATAATAAAGTGAAAGAAATGGTAGCCTACTGTGCAAATATAATGTTTTATATGGACCTGCGTGTCTGCAATAAGGATCTATCTTTCTAACCAACATTCAGCGGAAGCCAATTTTTACTCATTGCGCATCTCGCTCCAAGTATGGTTTGGCTATTTAAAACACGGAGTACTTTGTGACAGTTGCTTGGATGTATACTAGTATGCATAAACCTATGTTTTGCAAATGTAATGGTCTGCCTCCTTCAGAGTTCAACTCGGCAATTAGGCTGTGAAAGTGAGCGCTCCTCTTGGAATCTAGTCATAGCCCATTGTTGCACAGATTTCCGTCACATCTTGACTTTCACAAACCAAATGATTAGGCTAGACATTAATTAATATGATCACACTTTAGTGGCAATGTGCCGTGCACCCCTGATCATTGAATAGCATAAGTTAAATTACTATAATATTAAAGACTGCGGATGTCAGACGATAGGCTACATATACATACATATACATATACATACATATAGGCGCCAAATCCGGAGCTCCCATACAAAAGGAACGCAGCATAAACAATAGGGATTGCGCAGATGAATGAATGAGGTGACTAATTATTTACGTCTTTTTATAAATATTTTTATTTGTATCTAATTCTATTATATTTCGTTGAATCGACTATTATTTCTTAAACGACTAGCAAAAGCTGCGCCGTTTAGTCGTTTAAACAACTAGTCGCGCACATTGTGTTATGGTTCGGGCCGGGTCAGTCCCGGCTCACCCCCTGCTCCCTGTCTGGACCCCCGTTTCTGCCCCGGACCCCCGATTCGCCCCGGACCCCCGATTCGCCCCGGACCCCTGGTTCGCCCCGGATCCCTGGTCCACTCTGCTTGCTCCTGGTCCAGACCCTCGCCCCTGCCCCGGACCCCCGATTCGCCCCGGACCCCCGATTCGCCCCGGACCCCCGGTTCGCCCCGGACCCCTGGTCCACTCTGCTTGCTCCTGGTCCAGACCCTCGCCCCTGCCCCGGACCCCTGGTTCGCCCTGCTCATCCCCTGATCCTGGCCTGGATTCCTGACCCTGAGCTCCTGTGCCCTATGGACCTTCCTGGACCTTGAGCACCTCTCCCAGTGACTGCCCCTGCACTACCCCCAGAGACTATTGTACACTTTTGTCACTTGGTTTTGTTCTACCTCCGTGTGTTTGGTCTTGTGTTCGTTGTCTTGTCTTCCATGTTGGTTGTGTCCTCCCAGCCCCAGCTCTAGACACCTGTTCCCTCACTAGTCTCACGTCCCTCCTCTCCTGGCCCTTTAGTTCCCCCCTCTGCTTCTGCCCGGTCCCTTTCCCTGTCCCAGCCTCGTTCCCCGTTCCCTTCCATTGTGTCCTTGTTCCTGTGTCCTTGTGTTGGTGTCTTGTTGGAATCCCTCCATGTCCTTGTCTGGGTGATTGTCTGCACCTGTGTCTCGTTATGTCTTGTTGCACACCTGTACATTGTTCCTTGATTGTTTTCCCTGAGTATATATGCCCTCCTGTTTCCTTTGTTCTCTGTCGGTTCATTGTCAATGTTAGTGCGTGTTTCCCCTGCGTTTCCTCCCGGTATTATTTGGAAATTAAAACCCTTATTTTGAACCTGAGCTGCTTGCCTGCCGTCTGCTTTTGGGTCCTGCCTCAATCCCTAACACATAGGCCTATATCAGGGGTGTCAAACTCAAATACACAGTGGGCCAAAATTTTAAACTTGAACAAAGTCGCGGGCCAACATTGAACAAATGAAAATTTTAATATGGACCCAAACAAGTTTTGCTTTAACATTGAATATGGAACAAGAAACGCTTATTACCATACAATATATAACTTAATAGTGCAGACATGCAAAATCGAATACTGTCGGGCCAGCTCTAGTAGTCATTTGGTATTGCCTCGCGGGCCAAATATAATTACACTGCGGGCCAAATTTGGCCCGCGGGCCAGAGTTTGACACCCCTGGCCTATAAAGTCATCCGAACTTCAATACTTTGTGGCATCTTGTGAGCAGAGCAGCAACGACAGCGGCAGCAAAGTTCTAGAGGACCGTTTGGACCACTCTAGACCACCTCCTTATTCAGGGACCACTCCAGACCACCTCCTTATCCAGGACCGATCCAGACCACCTCATTATTCAGGGGCCACTCCAGACCACCTCCTTATTCAGGGACCACTCCAGACCACCTACTTATTCAGGGACCACTCCAGACCACCTCCTTATCCAGGACCACTCCAGACCACCTCCTTATTCAGGGACCACTCCAGACCACCTCCTTATTCAGGGACCACTCCAGACCACCTCCTTATTCAGGGACCACTCCAGATCACCTCCTTATTCAGGGACCACTCCAG
Organism: Borostomias antarcticus; assembly: GCF_949987555.1. Classification (NCBI taxonomy): domain Eukaryota; kingdom Metazoa; phylum Chordata; class Actinopteri; order Stomiiformes; family Stomiidae; genus Borostomias; species Borostomias antarcticus. The sequence goes on along the minus strand of NC_140248.1, from coordinate 1,943,152 downwards.
ACCACCTCCTTATTCAGGGACCACTCCAGACCACCTCCTTATCCAGGGACCACTCCAGATCACCTCCTTATTCAGGGACCACTCCAGATCACCTCCTTATTCAGGGACCACTCCAGACCACCTCCTTATTCAGGGGCCACTCTAGACCACCTCATTATTCAGGGACCACTCTAGACCACCTCATTATTCAGGGACCACTCCAGACCACCTCATTATTCAGGGACCACTCTAGACCACCTCATTATTCAGGGGCCACTCCAGATCACCTCCTTATTCAGGGACCACTCCAGATCACCACATTATTCAAGGACCACTCCAGACCTAGTCTGGGGCTTGTCTCTCGCAGTTGTTTCGCCGGTCTAGCGGGGAAGCGCCTAGGATGACGCATCTCATAATCTTCCGGTCAATGAGCAAGCAAACTCAATTCGCCTGGCAGCAACTGCCTATATTTTAAACTAGTATCTTTGTAATATATTGTGTATATTGTACATCGTACGCCTATTGTATATTGTGTAGGCTATATTGAAATAGTCTATTAGCAAGACGAAGGCAACACATATTGAAGTTACTACTGGGGCTTATGAGATTTCGACCCTTGACGAGTGTCGGAGGCCCAATCTCAAACCACCCCCTAAACCCTCGCCCTATCCACTCCCCCTCCGTTTGCGCGTTCACGCCGAGCTTCGCCATGTTAAGGGCCGTCCCAAACCAATTAGCGCGGAGTGCGCCTGGAGTGCAAGTGGGCTGTCAAACCCTTAAATAGCGAGTCTGCATCGGTGCAAGCTCCCGATAGCTGAAGCAGGAAGTGCTCGTGGCAAAGCGATGCCGGAGGAAACACCACATAAATGTAAGTTCCGTCTTCCTACACTGGCAATCATTTTAGATAGGCAACAGCAAACTATTACAAGCCTGTATTCATGCATAGGTGACAGAAAAATAAATCAAAATAGGCTTAGGACTGTGTCAAATTGACATAATATATTCCTTCATTTACAGGGACAATGGAACAGACAAAGGAGCTGATTAGGCTGACATACAAACGCAAGCCTATTCACTACAAAAACATACAAACGCAAGCCTATTCACTACAAAAACGTACAAACGCCAGCCTATTCACTACAAAAACATACAAATGCAAGCCTATTCACTAAACAAATGAATGCTGCCAAAGAGGCATGGGAGTAAGTTATTTATTATTCATTGATTTATTTGTGTCAACAGTGCTCATTTGCAAAACATATCTCCTTTTGGATTTGTGATTATCTCTCATATATTTGTATTTAATTATATTAATTTATATTTTATTCTAAATCATAATTAAAACATTTTCCCATTAATCACCCAAAACGTGTGTGCACTCTAAACAGGTATTGTTCATTTTAAGAATGGCATTTATCAGTATTTACAAATGAACCTTTCATATCAAATATGATCAAGTAATTGTGGATTACATCATCCCAGGCTCCCTTAAGAGGGCTGAGTAGCCCACTCACACAAAAGACAAAAAATAATTTCCCCCTCCTATATTGAACTATAGGTTTGTGATCAAAGAGATGGGGCTCCAAGGTGTATCCCACAAACAAGCATCTAAAAAGTGGGAAAACCTACAAAAGAAATATAAGGTGAATGACTTTGTCTCTGTTTAAAGGCTAGTTTTATTGCTGCTGAGAGCTAACCTACTGCACACCATTATCCACAGGAGCTGAAAAAGCCAGTGACAGGAAGTGGAACAGACCAGGGGGAAGACACACCAAAGAACTGGCCCTACATGCATGAGGCACTGGGGTCTAAACCATCCATTACCCCCAGTTCTAATTGCATCTGCACTGGCTAACCCCACCATTCTCCCTGACTCCAAAACAGAAGGCAGCCACCCTAGCCCCTCAAACTCCCCATCCCCCAGAACACCCCCCAGCCCAGGAGGACCATCCACATCCCACCCCACAGAAAGCCCTTCCCCTGACACCCTGCCACCACCTGCCAAGAGGAGAAAGGCAACAGGGGGGATTTTGGAGTTCCTCCAAAAAGAGGCAGAAAAAGAGGATATGCGCCACACTGAGTTAACTCAACAGTCAGAAAGACTGTTGAGTGCATTTGAAAGAATGGTTGATAAGATGTGACATTCCAAAATTCAAGACTGGAATGTCACATCTTATTAACCATTCTTTCAAATGATGTGACCTTTGTTGTTGTTCTTATTTTTGTTCACATTCATTGCTCAAATCATGTTTGTTCATATTATTTGCTTCCTTAAAATATACGTTGTGGATTTGTCCAAGCAACTTATTGTATTTGTGCCCAAATAAAATGATTTGAGATGAGATCCTGTTTTGCTAGAGGCAACTTGGATAGAAGATATAGATAGATAGACAGATAGCGAGATAGATTTTATTGTCCTCAAGAGGAAATGCTTTTCCCAACTCACATTATACATTACACAGTGAAAGCACATAACCCCACATACCCCGTGTACAGTACATTAAACAAAAATGTGCAAACAGTTGCATCCACCTGACCAGACTCTGCCTTATTCAACAGTGACGCTGTATAGCACAAGGCTGTTCTTAAAGCACACAGTGCGGCACCTATAATACTGTATGTGATCATGGCTCTGTAGACAGTGTACTGTACATGATGACTTAGGGCATTTCATTCACCTTCAGCCTAGCTAGCGAGGTAGTAGAGCGCTACTTTAACACAGTTCACAGGTAGTCATGCTCCTGCAGGTGCTCTGGAGGGAGGGGAGGCTCATTCTCATAGTCATGCTGCCTCAGGTGCTCTGGGAGGTGGTCAGGCGCAGACAGCATTGCAGCCATCTGCTCTCTGATGTGATTCCCAGTTGTTTCCCTGCCGCCTGGTGCATCATCGTGAGGACCCTGGGCATCGCCATCAGGGTTGAGATCTTCCAGCTCCATGACATCATTGGTCTTGAGGCACAGATTGTGTAAGAAGGCACAACAAGCAATGATATCTGGGGCAAAGGCTGGACTGACCTCCAGTGCCTTGAAGAATGTGGCCCTCCATCTCGCCTTCATCATTCCAAAAGCACGTTCAACCACTGAACGGGCCCTGGAATGGTGACGGTTGTACCTCTCCTGGCTCTGTCCTCGTAGAGGAAGCTTGTAGGGAGTGATGATGCCTATTGGTGTTTCTAGGCATGGGTATCCACCATCTGCCAGGAGGAAGAAGTCGGCTGGTGGATAGAGGGCCTGGCTGAAGATGGAGCTATTCTTCAGGACTCTTGCATCATGCACAGATCCGGGGTATCCTATAAAAATGTCAAGGAATCTGCCTGTTGCATCACAGATGGCTTGCATCTGGATGGAGTAGAAGACCTTGTAATTGAGGTAGTCAGCTTGGTGCAGACCACCCGGTGGCTTGATGTGGCATCCATCAAGTGCACCCGCTGCATGGCTGAAGATGGGAGTGCCAGCAAGCTGGTAGAATCCTTGGCCGATGTTGGGCAGTTCCTCCCGGGTTGGCAGTGCGACCATTGTACCCAGCTTTGCCTTGATCTCATTGGCTATTTTATGGATCACCCAGTTGGCTCGCCTATTTGCTATTTTGGTAATAACGTTAGGCCTATGTGACTGCTATTTTAGCCTCCTGGTTTAACTAAAAAGGCTCGGGTACATTAGCCAACAAGTTGCTGGTAAGCTATATACCTTTTTCTGTGCAACGTCATCATCCTGTTTTGAAATTGCACACGCATCGCTGTAATGACACCTGTCAATAGAATCCATGCATTTGATTGATGCACCTGGTGGCAACCCTAACCCTAACGGCTGGTGGTTGTCGTTTTCTGGATCGCTAGGCGGGTCAAAATCGTAAGGAACCAAATTAGCTGCCATCTTTTCAAAACAGCAAAGTGGGCGGTAACATTACCTGGTGGGAACTAATTTAAATAAATAATTAGCATACTCTGAATCAAGTCAATTCAGCCTGGGTGGGGGGGGGGGGGGATACTAAAATAGCCCTGATAAATAAATACATGTTTATTCAGACCAAAGGACATTTTAGAACACATTTTCAGGACCAAAGGTAGAGATAGAAGGTAGGTTAAATTAGCATATGTGGAACCCTTTAATAAATGAACACACAGAGTTAAACAGAACATTCCCACAAATGTAAGCAGAGCATTCATCTCGGACCTGCTAGATTTATGAAATAATTAATTCACAATCATAATATATGTGAGATGAAGCAACACTTTTCTTACACACATTTCTAACAGCTCTGTGGATGCAATAGTTATTATTATTACTATTATTATTATTATTATTATAAGTCTACATAAAAATGTTACCAATACCACCTTCAATGTGATGTACTTTTCAAATCCAGTCAGCTAATATAGCCTACCAGACTGCAATTTCACTTGAATCACAGGCCTACACCTACATGTTTCACCAGTATTGTTCTTGCTGTGTTGATTATGTGGCCTATCGCAGATGAGAATACACATTGTTGGCTATAGGAACTGTCAACAATGGCAACGTTATATTTATCTGATTGCAGATAAATAGCCTATTTCATCACTTGTGGCCTCATAGCAAAAACTTGGATTCAGAGCTGTGTGTGGGTGGGCCTTATTATAGCTTTTTCGTATTATCGGTTTATTTTTCTTTCCATGTATGATATTGTATGTATTCACAGGGGATTGGGCAATAGGCCACGATGCCTGCTTATTGCGGTCCACGTTGTTCAGCCTGACAGGAGTCACTGTAATGATCACATAGGCTCACACTACATAAATTGCTTACATAAATTAACTTACCTCTTGCTGATACAGCAACGTTGCAAGAGTTTGCAGACGCTTTCTTCTTTTGCGAGCAGCGACTCTAGCATTTTGCACTCTGTTTAACACGAGTGCAGCCGTACAGACAAGGGCTGCGTGGCGTCTGTCAGTTGCCATGGTGACGGCTGCTTCCGTGTTCCAGTTGGTTCCGGTGGAGTGGGGAGTCCGTCCCACACTTAGCTTTCCATTTATATACCCTCCCCCTCGATTGAGAGTGCCCTCCACAGCTGCGAGTGACACTTAATTTGGAGGGACACTCAGTGGCGGAGTGGGAGTGGCTAGGGGGTGGTTTGAGATTGGGCCTAAGTGTTACTGTAGCAAATCACTTCCTCTTTTTTTTTTGCTATCACCTCTAAGGAAGCATAGAAACGAGAGATGGTTTGTAGACGCGATCGGATTGAAATGTAGCTAAATTGTAGCCTGCTGGTCAGAACTGTTTCCAGCTAACTTTAGTCAGCTCCCCGCTGTAAAAACACATATTGTAATACACATATTATACACAACCGTATGCATTTCAGATTGATCATGTTGGCAATGTGTGTGAATTTGCTGCGAGAGATAAGGACCTGTTGTCGCATGTCGTTGACAAGCTTCCCCTATGGTGTCAGAACGATGGCTTATGAATGCGATATTGTTATGTTAAATACAGTAGCCCAGAGATGGTTAGCACTGGCAGGGCTATTTCAGTTTGATAAAAGGCGTTGTGGTGTTTGAGCACGAGTTGTCGTAGCCTAATGGACTTCGTTTTGATAAGGAATTATAGTTGTTTACGTTTTGATAGGAACAATTAAATTGTCCCAAGTGTTGCAAATTATTGGTACCCTTACCAGTGGCGATTGCACCTATAAGCCAGGGTAATCCTGGCTTACCCATACAAATCCAAATAAAACTTGATTTGAAAACTTGATCATAAGCCATCGTTCTGACACCATAAGGGGAAGCCTGAAATCGACTTTCAGACTGTTTTTGACTTGTTTTTGACATGCGTATTGTATTCTGCCATATCGCTTCATTTTCATCCGTGTTTAGCATTTTGGTAGTGCTCCGTCGCCCCCTACAGTCCTCATGAAAATTCAGTCCACGTTACGGTCCGTTGACACCGGTCTTACTAGCTCGTTATTCACTTAACATTGTAGGCCAGATAAAATTATTCTAGCTTACGGAAGCCAAGACCAAATCAAGACCTGGGGCGGTGGGCTAATACGCCTAGTAGGCTAGTAGCCTAAACACTGATTAGTGAAGTAGGGGAGTAGGCTATTGAGTGCTGTGTCCTAAGGGGGTCTATTTTATTGTCCTGTCATTCTCTTCGTGGTGCTTGGCCATTGTTGTCATAATGGCTCTGTAATTTATTTAGTGTGTCCCTAAAAGCTTGGTTGCTTCGGCCTAAATATTGCCATCTTTTTCGCTCGCTCTCAAATTATTGGCCTTTGTTGATGTGTTTAAAAAAACATCAGTAGCCTAGGCTACTATAGTTTTCCTGTATTTTTTTTACATATAAATGCCAATGCTCAGCGCCCTTCTGGTGTTGTGAAACCCATCAGGGCATGCTTTGACAGCGCACCCCCCAAAAAATCGTGCGCGCTGCGCGTGCGTGCTTCGGCTTACCCGGTTCTAGGACCCACCAGACTCCACTGACCCCTACGTGCGTAGTTTCTCTCCCTGTCTGCGTGTGTGTACGGGGTGTGCGGGCGGGGGGGGGGGGGCATTGGGAGTAATAACAATGTTGGAGAAGACCCTGTGCAAGACCCCACGGTACGCTACTGCATTACAGACAGACAGTCCTCATTACAATAGGAGTAGGACACTTCAAATCCTATAGTAATTCATTTTTGTATAGGATGTGATGCACCAGTTGCTCTACACCTATGTGGTTTATTTTCAGTGATTAGACTGACTGTTGACTGGCACAGCTTTAGGTAGTGATGGAGAAATTAGCTTAATGTATTGATGCTTTTTTGTGCGTGGCTGTAAGCCAGCGCACCTAGTATAGCGTTCGTCCGGTTATCACTCCCTCCCTCCCTCCCTCCGTTACTGAGGACAATGGACCTCATTCCTGAACGCAGTTAAGAAGAAGTTAAGAAGAAATTTCTACTTAACTCCACTTACGAAGTTCCCGGGACAATTCTGGCATTCCTGAATGGTTTCTTATCTCGGATTTGTTCTTATCTAAGAACAGGATTTAAGAACGCGGAAATGCAGTCGTAGGTAGGCTAGATTGGAGTGCGCCCGTTCGCAAGGGCTGAATTTATGAGAAATCCGAGGTGATTGCGTTCACATCAAGTCTACAGACATCCTAGGCTTGAAAAATAATCATAATCATAAATACGAGGATATTTGTATCATTTCCAATTACGTTTCACATTCATGAAGGCATCGCGGTGTCCTAAAATAAATAAAATCACTACACAAACTCTGCAAATGGCAGTGAATTAATAAATAAGCACTAAACTCAGTCGCTATACTCAGACTCAGCACAACAGCACCTTATATTCCATAGTCGTCAGAATGGACACATCTACATTCTGTAAATACTGTAAACGTGAATATCCATAACTAAAATATATCATATGGTCCTACATAATATAGATATAGGGCCTATCAAGATCCATAAGTAGCCTACTCATGCATTTAACTAAACTGTAGGCTACAATTCAATCTGCTCTCAACACATCCCATCCCTTTCATGTAAGTTATATATTTTGCATATTGTATTAAAAGCCCATATATACCGTCTTGTTTTCTTTTGTTATTTTTTATTGATTTGTTTCACCTTGCTTAAGCTTAGTGTGCACAGAGCCAGCGGAGAAACATCTCACTGCTCATTTTACTGGTAGGCTATGTTGCATGTGACGAATAAAACGTTGAATTTGCACGTGACCTTGAACATCAAGCATGTCAATTGGGAACTTTTTCCGTGCTGTCTGGGGATTCTGTGTGCACACGACCCTGTAGTAAGGAGCTGGCGGGGCGTTTATGTATGCAAATTCAGGTGTACGAGAACACGCATTCAACTTAAGAAGGGGAGCACAGCTGAGAACACTTTGGCGGTTTAGGAACACATTTCCACGCGTTCATGAATCCGGCGGGGATCTTTCTTAGGGTTGTTCTTACGAAGTTCGTAAGAAGACATTTAAGAAGACACTTAAGAAAATGTTCAGGAATGAGGACCAATGTTGGCCTGCATTTCTCTGTTGGCACCACAAGAGGCAGTAGTCCCAGCACACCAAAATCAGGAAGGACACCAAAATCCATTGGACTCCCACCCTGGAGACTGGGGTTGAAGACCCGGTGGGGATGACTTCATGGGACTATACCCCAAACCTCCACATGTTCATCTTTTCACTCCAACCTTTACCCCTTGCCTTATAGATCAGATCCTGTCCCAACCCCAACCCATATTCTAACCCCAACCCACACTAGGGACTGGAAGAAGGACACCAAAACCCACCCACCGATCTCCACTGCACAAGTAGAGTAGTGGTGAAGGCATTGGACTCCCACCCAGGAGACCGGGGTTCCTGGTGGGGATGACTTTGTTATCATCAGTGTAACTGCTTTAGCCACTGACCGCTACCATTAATGTTATGGAAGCTGCTGCTAGTTATTGTGAGCCCATGAGCTAACTGGCTATCCCGCTCTTATTGTGTAAATGTAGGCCTAGGTCATGAGTGCTGTAACGTGGGTATAGCGCAGTATTTCAGTATACTGTGGTGTACCTTATTGTATCTATCTATAATACCTTGCCACTGAAAATCCAAATTTCCCCACCCTGGGGAAAAAAAAAAAGCGATCCTATCCGATTAACCAGCAATATTCCTACTGCTGCAAGGTAACTCCCACTCACTAATGTTTGTCATTCAAACACTTCTGCAATGAATGGTCTAATATCCATTCATGAATATCATGAACGGGGCCTCATTTATAAACATTGCGTAGAATCCACGTAACTAAGTTAGCTTAGCTAAGTGATTACTAAAATATACGCACAAAAAATCTCCGATTTATAAAACGCTGCTTATCACAACCCATGTTCACTCAGGCACGCCTACGCCAGCTGCCCTTTATAAATCACAATCAACACTTAACTTGGGGCACGTGAACGCGCGTTCTGATCACCCCCCAATTAACGCCCACAATTGCCTATAAATGGTCAGTGATACGCCTATACATATGCAACGACAATGGAGCCGAGTGCAAAAGGCAGAAAGAGAAAGATACATTTTACCGATGCGAGGTGGAGGTATTGGTCAAAGAGGTAGAGACGCCGCAAAAGTATCTTTTCGGAACGATGATTTCACATGTGCACGACTGATAAGAGCACCTGTTAGGCCTGAGCGGTCTGTTAGATAATGACTTATCTATCATGCAGGCTATATTGGCATTCCTTTAGTGCGGTAGGCCTTATTAGGTGGCTGCTTATATCCAAACTGATAATCATTATAAGCCTATAGTGTTGTTGCATGGGTAATGGGGTTTGGATCTATATTGCACGTAATCTAATGCTTCACAGGGTGGCCCATGAATAAAAGGCCAAACTTATCAACGTATAAACGGGTCAATTTACAATGACATCCATAACAATGCAAACATGTAGGCCTATAGTGACTACTTAAGGCAAGTATCCCCAATTTAACTGTACGACAGATCTGAGGGTTCTTTGCAGCAGCCAATTTGTGTATTTTCCGGGATATCATGCATTTCACATACTTTCTCAAAACATTCTGTAGGCATATAGAAGCTGTGTGTTCTAATGGATGTTGCGGGATAGCCAAGCACATATTAGATCATCTGTGCCAAGTCCCGGCATATCCAAGGCCCCGTGCGTCATGGCCTACTATAATCCAGCTATATCAGTGCCTGTATCGAGGTCTTGTAAATATATGGGGTCCATGGATGAGTTTCATGTGATTCTATAAAGGGTAATTATTGCTACACACATGACGATTGGCAAATTAATAATCTAACTTGCTCCCTTGTGTTCTTACAACTTGGAGACGCATCACCTATGCGCTGTTTTGCGCACAGCTAATTCTACCAAAGCGGCATGTGAGCATTGGGATTACATGCGTTTTTAGGCCCACATTCCTCGTATGCCTGCTACATGACAATCATAAGACAATATGAGGATATATGATGATGTACAAGATAGCCTAATGTAGCCTACAGTTGCCTCAAGTAGGACATTTCCATTCACCGCTCAACATCATTGTTGCGGCTTGCCTCAGTGGTCATTCGGGTTTACATAAAAGCCTAATCAAATATAGGCTATAAATACATAAATACATTAACGAATGAATAGGTGGATAATTAAACATACGAATAATTAACTAAATAAATGATTAACTGAATAAATATACTTCAACGCCGAATGCAACATTTGTTTGGTGCGGTATAGGCCTTATAGTTGTAGGCTATCGACATACGGAATCATTACTATGATAAGCCTATAGGCTCGTGTTGTGTTATCAACGTAATATGTGGCTTTTATTCATAGGCTACTGCCCGTGATGCTTCTCGGGATAGCCTATAAATAGATAGGCCTACAACATAACATTATATTATGACACAAATGGGTCAATTCACAGACACATCCAAAGCAATGCCGACATTATTTCGTGATTAGGCTACTGTGGCGATTGATTCCGTTTAAACTGTGTGACACATTGGAGGGTTTCTTGCAGCGACCGATGTATTTATTATTCAATATGTCATGTGTTTCGCAGACTTTCCCGAGTTTCATCTCTCTGCCATCGGAGTCGCGTTTTCCCCTTTCTCCAGAAACGTGCTTATCGTAGTTAAAGGGCAATGCTTGTTTTTGACAACCTGGACCTTATTTACGACATATTATAAGAAGTTTGACTCACCGAGATCACTTTTGTGTTGTTCGGAGGCCTGTAGAAGAAATTTAAAATCCAGCGCGAGCCAGTATATCCATGTAATGGCGGCGGACGGGGCAACGGGAATGCAGTTTCTCAAAATCCATTTTCGGCCGCTAAAAGGTTGTTTTCATCAATCAGATTGGATGAATCGCCAGTTGAGATTCTTCAACGTGATACATTGTTGTGGTTTCCAAATACGGGGTCTTTAGCCTCTGTAATATGATCTTTACACGCCTCTCCCCCACTTGCTCCAGCACGCATGCGCACAGGCCAGCGCGCAGACTGGCTATTCTCCGTCTGTAGGCTACACTCGCGCTCACATTCTCTGCGCTACGATCGGATTGTTGGTGCCTAGAATATTGTCGTCGTCATTCGTCAGCAATGGTTCGTTTTTGCGTGTACCCAAATTGTCCAAACAAAATGACTACCTGGACAAATCTCAGCTTCCACAGGCTTCCTTTGCTCTCCACGGACGTCCTAAAGCTCTGGCTAGTAGCGCTGAAAAAGGACCCCAATACGCCAGTGGATACATTGAGGCTAGCCGATCATCGGGTATGCAGTATGCACTTTGCTGCCGATGATTTTTTTCCAAAAAACACATGGGACACAGAAAGTGCAGCGTCTCCGCCTCAGGAAGAATGCCATCCCAAAGGTTGCAGAAGGCACAACAGACACAATGGAGGTAAAGCATTTCTCTTGAAGCTTAGTGGAATTATGTTATTAGGCTATAATGTGTGCTCATCGATTGGTGTAATATGTCAACAAAGTAGCTAGCAATATAACGTTACAAACTAAGTTGAAGAATTATCTACAGTAATTATCACTGATAGCAATATAAATAGACTATAAAACACTCTCAGACTGAATTGAAAAGTCTGTAAAACTAAGAAGCATGTTTGTTGAATACCCCAAGCTCAACACAGGTGAGCTGGGGGAAGGGCACCTCTTTTCTTCACTAGCCTACCCTCTGCAGACAATTGTGTGAATTGGCTCCTGTACCTGCATTTCCATATAGCAACTTTACCAAGGGTGTTGGGGGAAGGGCAAATTTCTTTGTTCAATAGCCTACCCTATGCAGACAACAATGTGTGAATTGGGATCCTGTAGGCTACCTACATGTACAAATAGAAACCTTATAAACGGTTGTTTTTGTCATGAGGCTTTGTAACACACTTCTTCGCCACTATCTTTTAGGAGAGTGCCAGTGGTGCGGGGTCTCCTCCGGAGGCAGACTTTGAAATACGCCCACAATCCACTCCAATCAAAAGCCAACACAGAGCAGATGAGGAGCCATCTGGATCATCTAGGCCTGATTTATCCTCTTTGTTGACTATACTTCTAACCAGTCCACCTCAGACAACAACACGCACAAGACCATCCCGATCTGGAAAATACCTTGCTTTGCCTCCTATATGGTCCCAATCAGTGGTAAGCACAGCAGTGAAATGGTTTTGCATGGGTATTATCCGAGTATCTATTCAGCCCATCCATTCCTGTACTGTACATATACAATGTGTATTTTATTTGTCTGCACCAGGAGCGGATCCCATCCACATCAACCTCCACTTTGATTCCTGCACACCCGTCTGCCTCAACACCATCGGCAGTATTGAGAGTGAGTTGAGAGCCTTGTCTTTTATTCATAGCAAAACGATAAACATGTATGCATAAAAAGTTATCATGTAAATATTACTATGATAGAGTGAAAATTTCTTACTTGAACATCAGTGCAGTTAGAGATAAATTCTGCAACTGTTTTGTGTCTTCAGAGTGAACATGAAGAAGAGATGGAACCGGTGTCTGATCTCAGCACGAGTTTTGGGGACTTGGGTCTGGATCCCGCAGACGTCAGTTTTGGACCACCAAGTTCTGACCCGCCTTCCAGCACAGGGACTACGTCTGGGTCTGCAAGCTCTTGTGGAGACACCACAACAGGATGGGCCGAAAAGAAGTGGCTGGTGAACGAGTCACACCTCCTTCAACTTTTTCAAACCTGTCCCAAGTGTACCAGTCTAATAACCGAGACTAAAATCAACACCAAAGGCAGCCAAATCAAGATCCACTGGACCTGTGGGAAACACTTTGGTGACTGGCAGTCATGTCCTGACCGAAGAGGCATGCCAGAAAATAATCTGCAAGTATGTGCATCAATAGTTTTCACCGGAGCCACGTACACAGACATAGCAGATTGGGCTTCTCTTCTCAACGTCCCCATTCCACATCAAACACAGTTCCAAAACATTCAGAAGACCTACCTCCTACCTGTCATACAGTCCACCTACAAAGATAAACATGACCAGATCAAATCCCGGCTCATTGATGCATCACAGTCTGGAAATAGTACTGAACTCTGTGGTGATGCCAGGTGTGATAGTCCTGGTAAATATTACATCATTACTAATATTGTACAATCATCTCAATCGCTATCATTTTATATAATTAACATTCCCCACCCCACCCCCACAGGAAATTGAACCATATGTGTTTCTATTCTCAGGTTACAGTGCAAAGTATTCAACATACACTTTCCAGAATGATGCCACCAAAGAACTAGTCCATTTTGAATTGGTCCAGGTAATTCATCTATGCAAAACTAAAATGCACTGTGTGATGAGGTTGCTTTCATCAAGAAAAAAAACATGTGGATGTTAAACTTTTTAATATTCATTATGCTTTAGGTGACAGAGGCAACAAGCTCTGTCGCCATGGAGACCATGGGATTCCAGAGGGGCCTGAACCAGTTGCTGGAGTGTGGGGTGGATGTTGCTGTGATGACCACCGACAGATCACCTTCAATCCGTAAACTCATGAGAGAGGAATACCCCCAAATCCGGCATGAGTTTGACCCCTGGCATGTCGTCAAGGGTAAGCTAAAACCACAGGCGGACTGGCAATCTGGCCGCGCTGGCAAATGCCAGAAAGGCCTTGGGACTCAGGCCCGCCTGAGGGGAGGGGAGGGGAATTTGATTGGAAAAAGGGCCGCTGTGTCTGAGGGGGATTTGATTGGAATAAGGGCCGCTGTGTGTGAGGGGGGGGTGTGCATTGGAATAAGGGCCGCTGTGATGCAAACGGCAGCCAGGGTCGTCTTTTGATCCCAGTCTGCCACTGGCTAAAGCCATCACATTTTACTATCTAACCCACAGCTTAGAAGTGCTTACTCATTTAGAAAGGCAAAGTAATTGACAATGCAATTCCTTGCATGTGTTTGTATTGTTTAATTTACTGATTGGGATTTTGTTGTGTGTGTGTTTTCAGGTGTAAAGAAGAAACTTGTTGCTGCATCGAATAAGAAGGACAGCAAAGACCTCCTTCTGTGGGTGAAAGCTATAACCAACCACCTGTATTGGTCCTGTGAATCCTCAAAGGGAGATCTGGGGTAAGAATCCAAAGAATATGAATTTAGAAAACAGAAAAACTAATTCACTAAAAACCATACTCTAATTTATAAAGTCCTCGATACTATTCAGGATCAGAATGGGATTATGATTTTTTCCACTTTGTAATGACCTAAAATATAAACAAAATGATCTCCCCTGATCTGCTACATACATACTGTAAACATAGCTTTACAGTCCTGTAATTTCAATATTTTTTTCAAGAGAAGTGTTTCGCTGAGGGTCCATTGTCATCTTTTCAGGTTGCAGTCCGTCGATGGGTTTCGGTGCTGCATCACATCAGTGGCGTGCATCGATGGGAGGTTGACGGTGTTGAGTACACCTGCTGTCATCCTCCTTTGACAGACGAGCAGCAACAGAGAAAGAGGTGGATAGAATCTGGTTCACCAGCTTTAACGCCCTCAAAGACATCGTGACAGACAAAAATCTCCTTCGGGATTTGAAGCAGATGTCACTTTTCAAACATACAGGTGTGTCACTTTTATATAGTTGAAGTATTTCTGAATCATAATTTGTAATTGTTCTTCTAAATGTGTTGTTGAACCGCAATCCGCTGCTGTAGGCTGGGAATGAATCCTGTTTTTTTTAAATTTTGATCCATTTCCTGTTTTTGCAAAAGGTGGCGCTCAAACACAGAAAAAGCTACAAAGTTATACTACCTTTATAGTCCACAAGGGACTAAATAATATACTAGTCCAAAAAATGCGCACACACACACACACAATGTATCCGATGTGGATGTATAATTGTCTATGGTTGTCTGTCTTTCACCCACACAGGATCTCTGGAGGTGTTTCACTCCGTGGTGCTGAAATACGCCCCGAAAAGAATACATTTCGGATATGACTCCATGCGGGCACGCACACAGCTGGCAATCATGGATCACAACGAAAATGTAGACAGACCACAGGATACAAGCAAAAAAGGTAACGTGAGATTAGCAAAAAATATTTATAGTTATCAAAAGATTTACATAAATGTTACCTAGTTCTCTAAAAACAAGAATAGATAATGCAACTTCTCAAGGTTGTTACAGGAAGCAAAACTGATGCCGGAGACACACCCAGTCAATCACATGGGATGAATAGATGGGGAGACACACCCAGACAATCACATGGGATGAATAGATGGGGAGACACACCCAGTCAATCACATGGGATGAATAGATGGATGATAGATGGTTGATGGGCTTCAACTTTTTATAGGCCAGCTTTGTGCTCTAATGTCTTTCGTGGGAGTAATTGACAATCTTTACCTATTTTTTTATAACAGAGTTCTGTGCTGTAATATATGTCCTGCCATAACAACCGCATTCACATAAAATTATTATTATTATTTATATGGTGAACTATAACTAGAAACTGCTTTCATTTTTTTCCAGGAGAACTCCGCTACAGTTTTAAATTCTCCAGACAGAGTCACGAATGGGTGACACAGCCCATATACGTTCGCACAGCACAGACATTCCGGAGAGACCTCATGGAGCGCGTACTGCACATGAGGGATGATCCAAATGTGCTTTACACAGTACCTCGCAAGGAGAAGAGACCACCTCACAAAAGACTGCTTCAGAACATTGCTCCAGTCCCTAGACCAGATAGAAATGTTTTAGTGGCTAGACGGACCAGTCGTTTCGGGCGTTTATTCAGAGCTACACCGTATTAGCTTGACAGAATTCGAATCATGTTTTCTGACTGCTGGATTGTCATGTCATGGGAATTTATCTCACTGTGCCTTGTACCATTTATATGAGAATTTTGTTGTTGATTTCTGGTCTGTGCTGTAGGTCTGTGTGTTTGTATGCTGTCTGTAGAGCATACTGACTCGAAATAAAAACACAAATAACTTTGTGTTTGTTTCATTTAATTTTTTGATTCAATAATTATGAAACGTTATATTTCTCTATATAAAATGTACAAATGTAGGCTGGTAAAAAAAAAAGTACATCAGTGATACACTGCAGTGGGTAATATGCATCCAGCATAGTTATGGGATCTGGTCTGGGATAAGATTTTAGTGATTGCAAATGGCAATGCTAGGGAAAACTGCATGTTATCCTAGATAGAATGAGACATGATAATGACAGTATTTTTCAAAGAAGCAGAAAATAATCGAATAATGTAGTCTGTTTGGGAATGTGTAGGCTATTGATAGTCAAATGATATTGAAAATGTCCTCTGCCTCGGTGAACCCAACATAGCTGTCTGTTGGGGAGGGGTATTTCGTTCTGATGGCTGTGACAATGCAACTCGGGATGACTCTTCTGTTGCCAGGTCCAAGGTGTTGCCCTCGAAGTGCCCACTCCAGCACAATGCGATAGGCTACGAGTCTGTACTGCCTGTAGGAGAGGAGGGTTGATTAGAAGAAAGAAATGTAAATTCTAAGATATTTACTTATCAGGCGGACAAATTCAAGGCAAAAAATATTTTATGCATATGTTATTTGTAGTCTACTTACTCAATTGAAAGTTGGCCATTTGGTCCTAAAGGCTTTGGCTGGGTCTTCCAGTTCACTTTTGGCACACGAAAGAAAGTTTCTACCACTGCCCGGTTGATCAGAGATGGAAAATCCTCAAGAGTTGTGAGACACTGTTGTGTGGGGTCCGATGTGTCGTTATTTCTCGAGACTTCCAGACGTGCATCGTCTGGCCTCAAGTCCCACTCAGAGCAACAAATGCATTCCTCCTCTGTTGGCATAGGGTGACAATGTAGGCAAGAACACCACCAGTTACCATCTCTTCGGGAGCGTGCAGCGGTTTGTTGTTCTCGGGCCAGCTGTTCCTCTCTCTGTCTCCTCACCCTCCTTTCAAGGAGCTCTTCGTCCGTATACTCTGGCTCAAAACGATATGGACGTCCGTCATATTCTAATTCATTTTCTAGATCCTCTAAATCTGACAAATATTCAGCCATATTGCACACAATATTCTAGGCACCAACAATCCGATCGTAGCGCAGAGAATGTGAGCGCGAGTGTAGCCTACAGACGGAGAATAGCCAGTCTGCGCGCTGGCCTGTGCGCATGCGTGCTGGAGCAAGTGGGGGAGAGGCGTGTAAAGATCATATTACAGAGGCTAAAGACCCCGTATTTGGAAACCACAACAATGTATCGCGTTGAAGAATCTCAACTGGCGATTCATCCAATCTGATTGATGAAAACAACCGTTTAGCGGCCGAAAATGGATTTTGAGAAACTGCGTTCCCGTTGCCCCGTCCGCCGCCATTACATGGATATACTGGCTCGCGCTGGATTTTAAATTTCTTCTACAGGCCTCCGAACAACACAAAAGTGATCTCGGTGAGTCAAACTTCTTATAATATGTCGTAAATAAGGTCCAGGTTGTCAAAAACAAGCATTGCCCTTTAAAGGAGGGTCGAAGTGTGCGTAGAGTTACGCACACCTTCCGCCAACTTATCGCTCAGCTCGTTTTTTATAAATACCGAAAGTTGCGTAGAAAGTTGCTCAGCATGGGTTACGCACGCTTTTTAAAAAACGCAACGTTTATAAATGAGGCCCCTCCGTAGGCCTATGTGAATTAGTGTAAATATGTCATCAATAGCGTAAGCATCACAAACATTTGAATAGAATAGAATAGAATTTCCACCCTGCCTTTCTGTGACATTCGCTACCAGCAAACACTGAAAATAAAGGTCCTCAAATGTATAATGGGCTATTATTAGCCTATCTGACCATACAAATGGATTATGGGGGGAGGGGGTGCTTCTAGTTCCAACCAGGGTTGTTGGCTGTGAAGCTACTTGCAATTGCGAAGTATTTCAGTTCGGATGACTGTACGTGTATGTATGTTAAAACACGTTTGTGCCTGTGTATGTACAGTATGTACTCACGCAGTGTGAATTCCTGCCCCAGGGCCTGTGGTTTATTTACTACGCGTTAGCTGCTGTGACAGCAGTAGTGGTGGAGCCAGCAACACAGACGCCTTGCTGCCCACCACCTCCTCTGCCAACCCCTCCATCCTCCCTCCTCTCCTCACCCCCGCTTCGCCCTCTCCCCCCTCCCTCACTCCCCCCTTAATCAGGAAGCCCCTGGGAGAGAAAGCTTCGGTGGCGTCCAGGGGACCTGGCGTGGGCCCTGACAGACTCAAGGGGTGATGCCCTGCTCTGATTTAACCACACAACCAATTCCAGCCTGCTCTCTCTCTCTCTCTCTCTCTCTCTCCCTCCGCTCTCTCTCTCTCCCTCCAGCCCCCCTCTTCCCCCGGCTTTACCAGCTCAGCTCATCTTGGTGGTGAATCTTTAGCAAAGCTTCTGCGTCTGGGGATTTGTTTTCTCCCTCTTCTTTCCTTCCCCCTCCTGTCTTCCAGCCTCACCCCCCTCCCAGCCTCACCCCCCCTCCCAGCCTCACCCCCCCCCCTCTCCTAGCCTCACCCCCCCCTCTCCTAGCCTCACCCCCCCCCCCGTGTTCATAACCAGAGAGGGGATTCATCTTGTGCAGCCTGGCGTGCTGTGTTTTCCTCCGCCCATCCACCCAAATCTGTGGACGCTATCAGACACAGATACTATGTTCCCTCTAGATTCCAGACCAGCCGTCAGGAGATGAGCCATCGAGCAACCAAAACAATGGTAGATAGAATCTGTGTGTGTTGTTACAGTAACAAGTTTTGAATTTGGAGACCTGAGGGTGAGTGAGTGAGTGAGTGAGTGAGTGAGTGAGTGAGTGAGTGAGTGAGTGAGTGAGTGAGTGAGTGTGTGTGTGTGTGTGATTCTGTCTTCCCTGTGTATACTGTCACAATGCATGAACATGGCTCAGTCTTTAATCAGTTTTTCTCAACCCCCATTGGCGATTCTGTCAATCCACCTGAGTCTGACTTCATCTTCCATTACAGTTGCGCTTCCATCCCTTCATCTCCTCACAGCCCTGGAAACACACCAGCAGCTGTGATAGACTCTATCTACAGCTCATGTCCTCCCAAGTGGTTAACATAACCATCTGATAGCTATTTGTTGGAAACGGTAAAGGGCAGGCAATTTCAAAAATACTTCTCAGGTGATTGGATGAGCCATCTGTCTATCAGCGTCTATCACACACTATAACTTCAACCGCAACCTTGATATCATCACACCTAAACCCGCCCAGCATAGCTGTTTGTTCTTAGAATGCCAATTACCTACATCGTTTTCTGATCTGGCACAAATGGATCTCTATGTGAGAGAAGCAGAATGTGAGATTGCATCGTGGCATATTTAAACTGTAACTGAGGGTCTGAGAGCTAAAACCTAGCTTGAACATTTGCTCCACAGGTTGGATTCTAATGGGCAAAATAATGAGGTATACCGTGGAACCCTCCAGACGTTCTAAAGGTCTACAAGTGACCAATCAGCAGGAGAGGTGGAACCACACTAGAGGGAACCGGACCTCTTAGGACATCACACCCCCACTATCTAACTATTACTTGATAAATGTCCCTGGTTTACACAATCACCATTTATGACCTACTAATTGGCCCTTTTCATGCGTTAGGAAAAGAGGTACAATTAAAGAAGTAATAAACCCTTAATCATGGTGTGCTTTGGTTGCAGTGGCCTTACATGCACTGTACTTCCAATCAGTGAATCAGCACGATAAACTGTGTGTGTTGCCAAGCAAAAACAACAACAGGAGACTGATGTGTCCGCGTGGGATCATTTTCTCACTGTAATGACTTGCTAGTCTACCAACGGGGGTAGTGTTACTGCCAAGACAGTCTCCATGGCTACACAGTGACTGGGGATGTCATGAGCCACTCACCATCGAGAGCGGGGTAATGGCCTGGATGTCCCTCTGGACCACGGTCAACTCCGTCACCACCTTGTCTGAATCCGGAGGCGGGTTCTGTCCTCGGTAATCAATGTTCCAGTTGATCCTCCTGGTGACTGATTGGCTGGTGAAGTTCTCCATCTCGAAATCCAGCTGCATCACCTCGATATTGGCCAATGAATCACTGCCAAGGCAAAAATACAACAACAAATCTGAGCCAATCACGGCATGAAACATCATAGCAGCAAAATCTGCACCGAGCCCTGCCATTTCATTCATTAACAAGGGCTTAATGGGGTCAGGTTTGAATTTGATCATTAGATGTACTAATGAATGAGCCAAGGGCACAACCAGCTGTTCTGTCATGTGTTAGGTGTTAGGTAGTATGTGTTAGGTATTATGTGTTAGGTATCATGTGTTAGGTATCATGTTAGGTATCATGTGTTAGGTATCATGTGTGGTATTATGTGTTAGGTATTATGTGTTAGGTATTATGTGTTAGGTATTATGTGTTAGGTATTATGTGTTAGGTATCATGTGTTAGGTATCATGTGTGGTATTATGTATTGAAACAATCTGCAAATAAAACAATTACACTTCTACTTGGGTCCGACCAAACAGAGATGGACAATCTGAGATCTGGAATTTTGGCTTATTGCTCCCCTTTTTTGGAGCAAATTAATCAGGCATAGGACCTGTTTGCATGTTTGTGTGTGAGTAATGTTTTTTAGAGAGATGAACATGACAAGATATATTTTGTGTGGTATGTGTGTCACTGTGCTTCACAACGGTAGAGAAGATTAAATGTTTGTGGTGATCACGTGTTTGCATTCTGCAATTTACCCATCAGAAGGAAATGTGGTTGGTGATCCATGATTACGAATAGGATTTTAAAATCCTGTAACATTTCAATTTCTGGCATCCATTGCATAAACCAGATACAGTATATGAGTGTCACATGGGTTTGAGTTCTGCCTGAGCAGATTCATATTCAGATGCTCATACATTGTAATGGCCTTTCTACGTGTACAGGGGAGTCAAATTCTTGGGTTCTGGCTCAACCTTGTACCAGAAACATGCAGTAGTAACAACAAAATATAATGTCAGCAAGGAAGTATAGCATAACAGTAATAAAAGCAATGGCTACAATAATAGAAACACCACAAGATAATAACAGTAAAGAATAATAAATAATAAAGCATAATAGAAATAAAAACAATAGCTACAATAGTAATAAAAACGGTACAATACAGTGTAATAGAAGGCAATAGTGTGCGTTAAGTCTATGGTGCATGAAGGTGCAAATGTGCTTTGCTTTGTGTGTGTGTGTGTGTGTGTGTGTTTGTGTATGTACAGTCGGAAGCATGTGTGTGTGTGTGTTAGTGTATGTACAGTCGGAAGTGTGTGTGTGTGTGTGTGTTTGTTAGTGTATGTACAGTCGGGAGCATGTGTGTGTGTGTGTTTGTGTGTGTACAGTCGGGAGCATGTGTGTGTGTGTGTGTTTGTGTGTGTACAGTCGGGAGCATGTGTGTGTGTGTGTGTTTGTGTGTGTACAGTCGGGAGCATGTGTGTGTGTGTGTGTGTTTGTGATGTACAGTCGGGAGCATGTGTGTGCGTTTGTGTGAGTGTTAGTGTATGTACAGTCGGAAGCATGTGTTTGTGTGTGTTTGTGATGTACAGTCAGGAGCATGTGTGTGTGTGTGTGTTTGTGTGTGTACAGTCGGGAGCATGTGTGTGAGGGACACGTGCAGACAGGCAGCATGCCGTTTGTTCAGGTGTCTGTCTTGTTGCCTGATGGAAAAAAGCTGTCCCTGAGCCTCCAGGTCCGGGCCTTGAGGCAGTGATAGCGTTCGCCAGATGGCAGCAGCTGAAACGGGGCCATGGTTGGAGAGGCTGGGGTCTTTGATGATCCTGGGGGCTTTGCTGGTACTCCAGCTGTTGTATAGCTCCTGGATGGAGGGGAGCACACACCCACTGATGTGTTGGGCAGACCGCACTACCCTCTGCAGCGCTTTATGGTTGAGGGCAGAGCACTTCCTGTTGCGGCTCGATTTCCCGCACCTCCACCCTCGAGCTCCGTGCGCCCATTCCCGCGTTACGCGCAGCTTGGCACGGGCATCTTTCCTATCCTGAGTTCCCTCCGGTCTCTCTCTTGACTTCCCTCTGGTCTCCGCCGAGGCTGCCGTGCGTTCTCGCCCTCACATGCACAGCCCTCCCCCTCGGCACGGGCACGGCACGCTCTCGCCCGGCACAGCTGAGCGATCAGACATGGCTGGCTTCGGCGGTTCAAAGAGGTTTAAAAACATGCACGTCCAAAAGTGCTGAGCTCTAGGTGCTGGACAAAAATACAAGCAGAAAAGAAGACAGAATCCACACACTAGATATGCTCCCACTAACATTTATTTATGGTTTCTCACCTCAGGGTGACGTTTCGGGCACAAGCCCTTCTTCAGACATAAAGCAGCACAGACAAACATTCCCTGATCTTAACATAAGGGTTCCTCACAACTGACGCTGCTCATCATCTACAAGAATCTGGTCATCTCGACAATCATTGCCAGCCCTTCCTATAGTATCCCTGTGGTAAGTAAGTACCCAGCCTGTTTATCCTACCGTGTGTATTGATAGTCTTCGTGATTTTTTGTCCCCTGTTTCTTTTCTCATTTCGTTTCTCGTTTTTTCCCTCCGGACCCAGTGCACTGCTGTGGCTTGCCAGCCATTACCTCTGGATTAACACATGGATTCCTCCACCCCCCCTCCTCTGGATTTGGACTACAACTACGGACTCTGATTACAGACTGCTGGACTGTGTTTGTTGATTGCCTGACCTGATTCTGATTTAGAACTTTAGTAGTAGTAGCAGTACCGTGCCCCAACCGTGCCCATTGGACTTTTGCACTTTTTTCTGCCTCCCGTCTGGCTGGCTGGGTTCAGTTCCTCCAAACCATTACAAGTCCCAATACCACACTGGGATGTTCCCAGTCAAGATGCTCTTAGTTGTGCCTCTGTAGAAGGCTCTTAGGATCCTTGGTCCCATGCAAGATTTCTTCAGCTGTCTGAGGCATTGTTGTACCTTTTTCACCACATGGTTGGTGTGCACATCCCAGCTTACAGTAGGACCTCAGTGATATACACCCAGGAACTTGGAAGTTGCTAACTCTTTCCACAGTGGAGCCACTGATGGTGATGGGGTGCAGACTCTCTCCTCTCTTCCTGTAGTCCACAATCTTTGCTGCCCGTTCCATTATTTTGTACAGTAACACCACTTGACAAACTTGATAGATCGGGCACTGACAACCACAAACTTGATACCCGACAGACTAGTTAAAGCTAGTAACAAGTACATAGGAGCTAGCTAAGCAGACTAGCTAAACCTAATAACTTGGTAACATACTGAGTTCTATGGATAAATACATCACTCAACATATATTGATCAAGCAAAACATGGGCATTGTAATTATTGGTAGTGTAATGAATCAGCAATAACACATAGCTACACACGGAACATTTTATGTGTAGCCTACTAGTCAAGTGTCAGTTCTTATGTGTAACAGAATGCTTTGTGGTTATGGTTAAAAGTGATACAATGACACCATCTAGCTGTAGGGTAGTAGCCGACGTTGTGACAGTGGGATTGCGCGTTGCACTTACCCAGACTGTTTTACTTGATCAATAAAACATTTTGGGTGATTGATTAATAGCTACTCTGCTTAGCTAGCTAGCTCCTATGAACTTGTTGCTAGCTTTAGCTAGTCTACCTAGCTGTCTAGCTACTAGCTTGCTGCTGTGAACTTGTCTAAATATGTAGCTAACGTTAGCTAGTTAGCTAGCAAGCTCTTGGACTAAATGTTCGTCACGTCGTAAGTATTTGCGGATTGCAGAACGGATCGTGTATCAAGTTTGTCCAAGTGGAGTTGCCGTACATGATGATGGACCAGGCGCGCATGCGCAGATGCTATTGGAACCAATCAGGCAGCTGGAACCGATCTGGTACTGACAGACCTCTCTCCTGTAGTCGTCGTCAGTAATGAGGCCCATTACCGTCGTGTTATCTGCGAACTTCATCACCCTGGTGGAGCTGTGCATGGCTACGCTTGTTGGTGTACAGGGGGTAGAGGGGAGGGCTCAGGATACAACCCCCTGTGTTGAGGGTCTTATGGGAAGTGGCAAGATGAGATCTGACAGACTGAATGAGTTTTGCCTGTTTGTCTCAACATCACTCATAGGATAGGCCCCTCCCTCCCATCATCCCTGACACACCTTTTCTCAGGCAGGTGGCGTAGAGAGACCACGCTTAGAGAGACCTGCACTGAATGAGGACACCAGACGTCTGGATGGCTGGAGGGGAATGTGTAAGAGCACAGCAGACAAAGGGGATTAAAGGGAAGGGGATACCGGGTGAAACACCCTGTAGAGAAATGTTGATGACAGCGTAAACCGTTCAAAGGGGGGGAGGGGTTGTATTCGCGTGTCCTCTCCGCTAGCTCCCTGGTTGGCTACAGTAGCTAATGCTCAGATTTGTGCAACGGTTAGGGATTATGCTCCTCTGATCATAAGACTTGTTGAACTGATTAGCAGGGGGGGGTCTTGGAGGGTCAAACAACCTTCCGAAGGCTAGGAGGGTTATTTAAGCAGTTTACGGCAGTCTGCTCGGCGGGACCACTGAGCATGCACACGGCGTACCTAGAGGCATTTCTTATCCACATCAGTATGCAACAATTGATCTGTATCTCTATCCCATGGGCCTCTAGGATTTCTGAGAGTAATGTGATTCTATGCCTCTTACTCAAATGTATCAGACTGGCAGATGATTCGCCTTCATTCAAGCCATGTTTGCAGACTGAGGCTGATAGAGCTGAAACATCAGAGCCCCCCAGCGAGACACCATTTTGTGCCTGCCGCACAGGATCTCCTGCAGCAGTGCAGAGATCTTAACATCAGACACCTGGCGTGCGGAGTGGGAGGAGAACACCTCCAGACTCCGTGATTTCATCCCGGCCGCCGGTCCTTCCCCTCCCGGGATGGACTTACCCAGACCGGCGTGGGTGAGGCTTAATCGCCTCCAGACCGGCGCTGGACGCTTCTGCTCATCGATGCACAGATGGAGCTTGGTATCCTGTGCGGCGTGCGAGTGTGGCGCTGAGGAACAAACTGCAGACCACGTCATCCAGGACTGTGTTATGGTTCGGGCCGGGTCCGCCCCAGCTCACCCCCTGCTCCCAGTCTGGACCCGCGTCCCTGCCCCGGACCCCTGATTCGCCCCGGACCCCTAGGTCGCCCCGGACCCCTGGTCCACTCTGCTCGCTCCCGGTCCAGACCCTCACCCCTGCCCCGGGCCCCTGGTTTGTTCTGCCTACCCCCTGCTCCCGGTCCAGACCCTCTCCCCTGCCCCGGACCCCTGGTTCACCCTGCTCACCCCCTGTTCCCGGCCTGGATTCCTCACCCTGAGCTCCTGTGCCCCCTGGACCTTCCTGGACCCTGAGCACCTCCTCCTCCTGTGTATATGTTACGGTGAATGTGAGGAAACGGGGAATGTGAGCTTTTCCCGGTTAATGTGCACATTCCCCGACCTCGCGGGAGATGTGAGAAATTGGTTAGTTTTTCTCACATCTCCTGCACGGTCGGGGATTGTGCACATTAACCGGGAAATGCTTACAATTCCCGACCTTGCGGTAAATCTAACAAAGTGCAACCGTATGCAAAACGTCTGCGCAGCCGGGTGGTGGGAGAGGGCTCGTGCGCTTAGAACGAGAGGTGCTTGACATTTTGCCCATGGTTTTTGAATACATAGCATCAATTGCATGGCACCATGGGCATCTCCAGGTCTCCATGCCGCAGCAATCCACGGAGCCCCAGCCCTGCAGTGTTTCCTGGACACCGAGCTGCAAGCATCTCCAGTTCCTCATGTGCTCCAGTGGCCACCTGTGGTTGCATCCCAGCAGCCCTCCATGACTGTGCTCCAGCAGGCCCCCTTGGCTATGCTGTTCCCTGAGCTACAAGAGACTCCTGTTCCTCGTGAGCCTCAGCAGTCCTCCATGGCTGCGCCCCCACAGGGCCCTGACCCAGTAGGTCTTGTTCCAGGCCCTGTAGCTGTCCCTGGACCGGCAGCTGACACTGACCCTGTAGCCGTCGGCATTGCTGTAGCCATAGCTGTGGCTGTTGCGGTAGCAGTTCCGGTTCCAGACTCCAACTCCTTACCTGACCCAGTCCCTGTCCCCTTAGTGGTGGCTGTCCCTAGCTGGCTCCAGTCCTGCTAGCTCCGGTCCTGTTAGTAGCTCCAGTCCTGTAAGCTCAAGTCCTGTAAGCTCCAGCCCTGTTAGTAGCTCTGGTCCTGTTAGCTCTGGCCTTGTTAGTGGCTCCAGTCCTGTTAGCCCCAGTTCCTCAAGCCCCAATCCTGTGAGCCCTACTAGCTCCAGTCCCGTTGTCCCTGTAGTCATCCCAGTCCCTGTAGATGACTCGGCCCCTGACCCCATAGTCATAGTCGCAGCTGTAGTTGTAGGGGTAACTGTAGCAGTTGCAGGTCCTGACCCTGTCTGCCCAGCTAGTCTCTGTCCCGTTAGCCTAGCTAGCTGCAGTCCCGTTAGCCCTGTTAGGCCCAGGCTAGCTAACCCTGTTCAGGTAGGGGATCCGGACTCTGACCTCCTAGCTACCCCTGGCTCAGCTGCCATGCCAGGCCCTGTGGCCACCCCAGGGCTGGTCCTCTGGCAATCTTCCAGCTCTGTCCCCTGGACACCGCTCTTCCTACCCTCCTGCTTCATGGCCGACCACCTGAGCGGTTTCGCCGGCCTCAGGGGTTCTGTCTACGTCGCCAGCCGCCTTGGTGGGTCCGTCTGCCGTCGGCCCCCTGAGCGGGCTCTCCTGCGCCGTCGGCCCCCTGAGCGTTCCTGCCTGTGCCGTCGGTCCCCTGAGCGGTCTCTCCTGCGCCGTCGGCCCCCTGAGTGCTCTCTCCAGCGCCGTCGGCCCCCTGAGCGATCCTGCCTGCGCCGTCGGCCCCCTGAGCGACCCTGCCTGCGCCGTCGGTTCCCTGAGCGATCCTGCCTGCGCTACAGGGTGCTTTGGTGGTCCTGCCATCGCCACTGGAGGCCAGCTCCGCTTCCCAAATGGTTCCGCCATTCGGCCGGGCCTCCTGGTCATCCTCCAGACCTGCCCTGCCGTTTTGCTCTCTGGTTGCCCGCCTGAGACGCCCTGTTCTGCCTCTGGCCAGTTCTCTGCCCGCCCACCAGTGACCCCCTGTGCTGCCCCTGGCCAGTTCTCTGGTCGCCTGCCTGGGACATTCTGCTCTGTCCCTGGTCAGCCCTCTGGCCGTCCGCCGGAGGGGTTTTGCGCTGTCCCTGGCCGGTTCCCAGGCTGTCCGCCTGAGTCTCCCGGTGCTGTCCCCCTCGCCCCTGCCCCGGACCCCTGGTTCGCCCTGCTCACCCCCTGTTCCCGGCCTGGATTCCTCACCTTGAGCTCCTGTGCCCCCTGGACCTTCCTGGACCCTGAGCACCTCCTCTCCCTGTGACTGCCCCTGCACTACCCCCAGAGACTTTTGTACACTTTGGTCATTGTCCCTTGGTTTTGTTCTGCCTCATGTGTTTGGTCTTGTGTTCGTTGTCTTGTCTGTTGTCTTGTCTTCTATGTTGGTTTTGTGTCCTCCCTGCTCTAGACACCTGTTCCCTCACTAGTCTCACGTCACTCCAGTCCCTCCTCTCCTGGCCCTCTAGTTTCCCCCTCTGGTTTCCTGCCCAGTCCCTTTCCCTGTCCCAGCCTTGTTCCCTGTTCTCCTCCCTTGTGTCCTTGTTCCTCTGTCCTTGTGTTGGTGTCTTGTTGGAATCCCTCCTTGTCCTTGTCTGGGTGATTGTCTGCACCTGTGTCTCGTTATGTCTTTTTGCACACCTGTACGTTGTTCCTTGATTGTTCTCCCTGTGTATATATGCCCTCCTGTTTCCGTTGTTCTCTGTCGGTTCATTGTTAATGTTAGTGTGTGTTTCCCCTGCGTTTCCTCCTGGTGTTTATTTTTTGGATATTAAAACCTATATTTTGAACCTGAGCTGCTTGCCTGCCGTCTGCTATTGGGTCCTACCTCCACCAGCCTCAAACCCTAACAGGACTGTCTGATATATCGGACACCCAACGGAATGTACGGCCTGACGGTCGTGGATGACGAAACGGTGACATGGCTCCTGGAGGTGTGCCCGGATATATAGCCCAGGTGACCCCACACCCAGGCTCGGGGTGGTAAAAGGATAGCCCCGAGCCTGGGGGGTAGAGGATATAACATCAAACTCACACGAAGAAGAAGAAGAAAATCTTGCTAACCAGGCCTTTGCCTTGTCCAACTTGTTTTGCAGGATCGATTGCTGACAATTATAAGCATGCACCAACATCTGCATGAGAATGGCAACTTGGCCCAAATTATTTCTTTAACCTTTCTTCAAAATGAAATTATTTGGAGTGAAAATGTGTTAACTCAGAATCAATTTCCATCAAATTAGATTTTCCAACATAGGACACTGCATTTTCAAAATGAATATGGCCATAATTAGAGATCCCAAAGGCAAAAATCTATAGTCTAGTAGCGCAGCACCTAGAGCAGATGAGGGAGAATCCACATCCTGGAGGCAGGTGAAAATGCCCCACAGTTAGAACAAGGGTGATTAAGCATCTCTCAAAAAACAAACTGTGGGGTGAAATAAGGCTTGACATCATGGAATGCTGATTGGATCCAAGGTGCTGCCGTGTTCAATAGACTCCTACCTTAAAAAGACTGTTGCTTGTTGGTGTTTTTTAAAAACAACCAGCCAGCTGTTCACACAGGCTTGATGCTCTGAGGAATTCCGCAGAGATGCATAATGGTTTATGAAAAATGTATGAAAGGACAAGGACATGTAACATGGATAGAAGCCTTGTTATGTTACAGCAACGTGCATGCATGTTCTCAGAACAAGCAAACCTTCGTTGATGACAGATACACTACATACGGTACTTTCAATTCAGTCACTGTAAATCACATGTATCTCATATACCTCAACAAGAAAGTAATAGTTTAATCTCAATGCTCCCGACCTTCAGATTTTCACAGAGGATCAATTATGCTTTATGATTGAAGTTGAAAATATGATAAATTATCGCCCTTGATTTTATGCTAAACCATGTTGAATGGAAGCTTTAAGCCTATTAGACTAAATGTGGTGGGACATGTCTCTGGCACAGGTATATACTCATACTGTTGCTAGTAAATTTATTAAGCAACCTAGCATGGTCCATTATCTAAAACATATAACAAAGTCAGCAAAGAAGTGGATAACTATCACAGTTAAATGTGCCTCTACAAAGGTTTCCCCATTAATGATATTGCACTTAGTTGGATGAGGTGGGCCTGAAATAGCTCGAGGATTCCGTCATCTTTATTGCTTTTTAACAGCTAGAAGGCTCAGAACACTACTAAATCAAAAGGGAGGAAGTGAAATGGCTCGCTAATTTCTCAGAAAATGTAACCTGAAATATAAGGGAACTCATTAGTAATGAAATAAACTCTGCAATATCGCTCTGCAAGTATCTAATGTCATTTTTCAATTCTATGGCAAGTGCCACACAGAATTCCACTCTGAGGAAGACATTCCTAAAATATTTTCTGCACGTTTCTAGTATTGCATTCTCCTGTCTTTTTTCTGTTCACAGTGACCTTTTTATTGCTTACATAACCCCCATAATACTGTGAGCATTAGCTAGACTGCTGATAAGAGGTGCGGATGCCCCCTGGTCCCTCACGGCACCCCGGGCCTGACCCCCACCTGATCTGAGTTCTCTCACGCTGACAGGAAGGCAGAGATTACCCAACAAGCTCAGCTTCATGCACTGCAGCAGGAAAGCCTAAAGAACAAAAGCATGGCTGATCGTCTATTCAGGTAAGACCACAGAGTTTGTCAGGCAGATCTGGCCACTCTTTTCTCCACAGTTCTTGAGATCCTTGTGTGGAGGGGGGGGGGGGGATTACAAGAATCTGCAGTGGCTAAATAGCTCAGAGGTTTAGGATAAGCAGCCCAAACTCGTAATGCCTTCTTTGTTAATGAGTTGAGCGTATTAGTGATTTCTAATTCCTAATTCCTGGCTTCCTCATCCGTTGGCTACTGATAGAGCTAGCAGAGCCACCGTAGTTCCATGAATCAAAATGTAAAAAATCACTGCACTGGTTACCTGTCAGTATAGATAGATAGATAGATAGATAGATAGATAGATAGATAGATAGATAGATAGATAGATTGATAGGCTTTCTCTGTTTTTATAGTTTTTATTCAAATTTACACTATCTTTAATTTGTTTTTTTTTTTTTAAAAGACTGTTTCTTTTAAATCTGTTCTCACTGTTTTTATGATTTATGTTTTTATCCACCTCTTTTTATGGAAAGCACTATGTGCTAGATTAATATGTAGGAATGGTGCTAGCCTACAGTACATAAATAAAATTACATCGACATTGACAGTCTTAATGCCACTCCTGACTCAAGATTGAAGAACAGATGACATGGGTTCCTTGGATGCAAGTGTTCGCACACTATCATGGAAGACATCACCATGGTAACTTAACTAAATGCAGTTGTGAAATGTTAATGTAAAGTGAGAATATCTTTCATGTGACATTTTATCCATAACTGCCCTGAGAGTACAGCCATATCAACATAGTCCATTCCATTCCACTTCCATTCCATTTAATGAAACCAGTCACCACTGGACTCAATCCGCTCGGTGGCTGCAGCTGAAAGCACTTAGGGCCCTAACAGAGCTAGGAAAGACCTCCTTCTTGTTCCATGCCCCCTGACAGAGTTGGGAAAGACCTCCTTCTCGTTCCATTCCCCAGAGGCATGGAACGAGCTTCAGAGAGCCCTTCACCTCCAGATGCTAGTGCCTTTTGGGGAGTTTAAAAACCTTGTGCAAAAGGCAACTGAAGAGGAGTGTAGGTGTTCTTTATAGTTATCCATAGATAGATTAGTCCCTTGATGGTAAATGGCTCTGCAGGCTTTGAGTTGGATTACTGATGTGTCACGCTTTTACTGTAGTATTGTTGTTTTTACTGTATTCTATGTCCCACACTTGTATGTTATGTTCTGTATTTTTTATGACTGACTGCTGCCTTTCTTGGCCAGGTCACCCTTGTGAAAGAGACAGTGTCTCAATGGAGTTCTTTCCTGGTTTAAAAAAGGTTAAATAAAATAAAAATAAAAACAGTGGATCTGTAACATGTATGGTTGATCTGCACATAGCTCAAATATCCTGTTGAGTAGAAGAAAGGGCTCTCCCCACAGACCACCGTCTCAGTGCAGCAGATGGATGTGGTGTGTTTCAGCCGGGGGCTGTTGACTCACCCATGTTGCGCTCCTTTGTTCCTGGTCACATCGATGGTGGTGATGGAGTGCTTGGCCCCAGACTGCCCTCCACCTTCCACCTTCCACTGGGCGTTCTTTGACCTGGTCCGCAAGAGATTCACCCCTTTCTTTGCCTTGACCCTGCACAAATAGAGGGAGAACATGGAATGAATCGATTTCTATTCAAGGGAAGGATACGTGTGATGGGTCGGAGGTTGTGGCCTTGTGTATACAAGCAGTCTTGATGTTACACATTACACTGCGGCAAAAGCTAGTTCTGAGATAAGTTAGTGACACTGAATGAAGACAACTGTACTGATGCATTGAGCCCAAAGATAAAGGGTGATATTCTTTCCAGTTTTGGAACCATTAGAAAAATTGCTGCAGTAACAATCAAGGGAAATACCCACCCAGCCAATTGTACACTGAACCACCATAAGTCACTTTATATTACATGCTTGAATATTATACTGGTCTTTTTTAATACTATGATCCATTCCACTGACTATGATTAATTTGACCCATACAAATGAGAGGGGATGAGGTATTACGGTGCACAACGTGAATTGAACTCGCCATTATGCCCCTATGAAGTCGGAAAGAACAGTTTCTTTCCAACTGTAACTGGCCTCATCAACAAGGCATGTGACCCCCGATGACGCTGTCTATTTTGGACACTTTTGTAGAGTGTATTGTATATTCAAGCATAGTATTGTATTTGTCACTTTGGATTTTGCGCTGTGCTGTCTTGTTCTTGCACCTGTTGTTTCTTGTTCTTGCAAATGTTTATTGTCGTGCACCAACAGGCCAAAACAGGTTCCTCACAGGTGTAACGCTGTGTTCACACCAAACCTGATCAAATGTTTGCCTACATTACTCATGCGGGTTTGACCGCAGGATCTCATGAGAATTCTTCGCTCAAGTTAGAAAATTTAAATGTGAGCGAAAATCGCCTGATGTGTGCCATTTTGTGCCATTCGCTTAGAGTTGTTTGCCTCATTCGTTCCACCTGGGGCAGCTTCACATCTACTCACTTCTACTGGTGTCTTTGCATTGACTTTGTATATAATGGTCACATGAAAAATGTGCATCCCATTTGGTGTGAACACAACATAAGTCTACTTGGCGAAATAAATCAGATTCTGATTCAACCCTTGAGCTCAGACACTATACTTTAACTTATTAATTCCACACAGACGCCTTCTGACACAGCAGCTTCTATCAGAGCTTCTATCAGAGCGGTGTTGAAGTGGCTGGCAGATCAACAGAAGCCATTAGTTCTAAATGCCTCTAATCTTTCAAGACTGTTTTTCTGAAAATGATCCCACATGTCGGGAGTCAGGATGTACTCTCTGTGAGCTCACATTCAAATGCTTTTACATCACTTATAGTACAAATGCTTTTAATCAAACATATTGCCTCTATTCTTGAAGTTGGCAAAGTCACTCTGGTATTTAACCTGTTAGGAACACTTTTATTCACTGTCGAGGTGTCTTTGTCCATCTTTGTCTTTAACAAAGATCTTTCATCAATCTTGTCTTGACAATCCAAACAGATTTCACAGAAACGTCTCATAACACCGTCAAACACCAGTGTGACTGCTGGTTCTGTGGGAAATAGGACAGCAACGTTTGAGTGAGAGGTGCTCCTTCCCCTAAGATCATGAACAACTATCTTAACAATGATCTCTAGCAGTTTGATATCCATCTTATTCATCGCTTAGAGTAAAACGCTTTGATGTTTCTCAGCATTGCAGCATGGCCCAGCTGGAGACGCCTAGTGGGAGAGAACCCTGCAGCCAGAGAGGAACGGGATGCTGGGAAAATGTGAATGAGATTCCAAGGACATCAGAAAGGGAATCACCGATTACAACCTGGAGCTACAGATGTTCGCATCTGATAATGAATTGACTAATATGACTAATATCCTGTAGACGGAAATGATTGTTGCGCAGTGGAGAGAAATACAGGTCTGAAGCAAGCTAGGTATTCAGAAGGAGCCTGAGAATAACGAATTCACATTACACCACAATTAGCGCTTTTCCACTAAAAGGTCTCCTGGAAATTTTAGTACAGACTTTTTTTCAAGGACTTAAAAGGTTAATTCAGACCATAGCATTCTGCGTTCCCCCCGCGGTCGGAAGACCAGTGACATAAGCTTCGTTTATCAGGCTGCTTACAGCGCACGTCCCTTGTTTCATGAAAGCATTTTGAAACTTTCAGAATGTATCATTAGCCTACCATTTCAGAATGTATCATTAGCCTACCATTTCAGAATGTATCATTAGCCTACCATTTCAGAATGTATCATTAGCCTACCATTTCAGAATGTATCATTAGCCTACCATTTCAGAATGTATCATTAGCCTACCATTTCTCATAATCTTATAGCCTAGGCTATATGATAAACAGTGTATAGATTTGGACAATTGCCAGTAGTTGAATTGATGATAAACTATTATCTAGTGGCTATAATATCCTTTTAAATTACACCTGCTGTACATTTATTTTTGTCCTTGATTTGTGATTTAATAAACATTTCCATAGTAGATGCCTTAAGGCGTGGTTGACTTGCTCTCAGACCTGTGTGTGCTGGTCAGTCTGAGTCCTCTCAGACCTGTGTGTGCTGGTCAGTCTGAGTCCTCTCAGACCTGGGTGTGCTTCAAAAATATGTGTAAAATACAAAATGTGCAAGGCAAACAGGTAGGATACAGGGTATAACAGAAATTTACAAATTTACACATTTTGGAAAGTCAGCGCTCAGCTTCTATCAGTAATGCTAAAAACCACAAACGAAGCCAGAAATCTTGGTGTAGTCATGGACTCATGATACACCAAACCTGAATTTCAACAGTCACATTAAGACAATTACAAAGTCAGCCTACTATCACCTGAAGAATATATCAAGGATTAAAGGATTTATGTCTCAGCAGGATCTGGAAAAACTTGTCAATGCACTTATCTTCAGTAGACTCAACTGAAGCTCCAGTTCTGAGGTCCTTACACTGGCCTTCTGTTTGTCAAAGAATTGACTTTAAAATACTGCTGTTGGCTTATAAAGCACTGAATGGTTTAGGGCCAAAATATATTTCTGATCTCTTGTTATGTTATGAACCATCCAGACCTCTCAGGTCATCTGGCACAGGCCTGCTTTCTGTCCCCAGAGTTAAAACAAAACATGGAGAAGCAGCGTTCAGTTTTATGCTCCACATATCTGGAACAAACCGCTGCTTTTTATTAAATCAAATACATTATTAATTCATACACTGCACTGTAACTTGTATTTTATTTTTCCTGCATTTTGTTGTCCCCCACCCGGTGACAGCCGAAGGGGGGGGGTACTTTAGGTTGTCCGGTGTCATGTCATGAGTGAGTGAGTGAGTGAGTGAGTCAGTGAGTCGGTGAGTGAGTGAGTGAGTGAGTGAGTGAGTGAGTGAGTGAGTGAGTGAGTGAGTGAGTCAGTGAGTGAGTGAGTGAGTGAGTGAGTCTGTCAGTCCCCCCATAGTACCAGAACCCACCACAAAAGGGGCACCTTTCCAATGAATTTTTCCATTGACAAGTACATTTAGATTTGTAAAAACCTATACAGGTGCATGGACTTGTTTGCCCACTAGATGGAGACGTTATTGTACTCTTATTCACTCTACCATGGTTTATAGAAAGCTTACTTTGGTCAATCGATTTCAACATTCATTACAGGATTTTGACCATACAGGTGCATGGACTTGTTTAACAACTAGTGAATGTTGCGTCCAAGGGTCATGCCTCTTGATTCCAGATTGCCGGCATGCTACAGTATATAAAATCACACATGATGCTGTCTTTCTTTGGTTCATTATAAACAAACAAAGGCAGAAAATTGAGGGGTCTTCTATATGGCAATATTTTGGGATCTCTGTATAAAAGCGCCTAGTGAGAAGCAGGGGGCTTGATAGCACAAGGGAACATGCCTAATGGGTGGGGGACAACATGTTTACATGTGTACAGTACTTGTTTTAAATGTCCTTTTTTGCATTTTGTTTTATATCAATCAATAAGTGTGAGCTAGATAAGTGAGCTGTAAAAATTCTTCCCTGACCCCTCTCAACAAGGCGATCGAGCAAGCTCCTGGAGTATGTTTGTCTACCGGCTAAGAACATTTATAAAGCAATAAATTACATTAAATTACATTTTCAGAGTAAGAGAAGCTAAAAAACAACATAGGAGAGACATGGCAAATACTGGTGTGTGTTTGCTATGGCCCAGGCCTAAAGCCGGAAGTCGGCTGGTGTATGTCTGTGTGTACGTGTGTGTGTGTTAACTAAATGCTACGACATCCACAGCAGACACAGGGGTATTATATGACCTTTTGTGTTTCTTGCACTTTGCTATGCTTTTAATGTCTCATGTAAAGCATTTTGACTTGCCTTGTTGCTGAAATGTGCTATATAAATAAACTTGCCTTGCCTTTTAATAGTCTTTTTTGTGACGAGAGTCTAGTTTTATTTCAATCTTTAAAATAGTAGGCCTATTCATCGCTTGAAGGCGATGTTACAGAGTGACAACATGTGGGACATGGACAGACAGCTGGCATATTTGAAACATTCAGACAGCCTAATATTTATTCCCAAGCACAAACTTCTACATCAGGATTGCTGACATAAACCCATTCAATACGTTCATTCGATACATATTCAAGTCTTGTCATAATATGGGAGCTATAACGTTAGGAAATGGATGAAGGACATAAAATAAACTGATTAAAAGGACTATATATTGGAACATTTGGACTGAATTTGATTATTGAATAGAGAATATTATTCCTAAAGAAAAGGGCAGGAGTGCTCAGTTCAGACAGGTGAGATGAAGGAAATGTTTAGTCGGGAACACAGACTGAGCTGGGGAGCCGACCCACGCGTATAGCGGCATAGCTCAATAAAGGCTTTTTAACTTTTTGCCAGTTACTTTTCTTTGAATGAGAGAATATTATTATTTGAAGTGTCTACTCTCATTTGGGTTATAATTTGAAGTGTCTACTGTTTTTGGGAAACCTGTTAACATTGAATAGGCCCCTAAAGGTTCATCATACTTTATTATCCCCTTGGCTGTTTTTTGCGTGACCCCCGTTATTCTTATTTCCAAATTGATATTAACTGGCCTATAATATCCACTAAGATACTATAGCCTATAGCTCAAACTCGTAAATCACCTGTTTGATTTGTATAATGTGAACTGAACCGTGTTATAGTACAGGCCTATCCCTATAGTTGTTTTTCTTCCAAACCCTCAGGATCTGCCTACACTAGAACGCAGCTCTGGATTTCGAGCGCCAAAGCGTAGCTCCAGCCGTATCCCAAGGCCTCTGGGTTCCAGCTTCATTGTGGCCGTGGCAGTGTAATTGCTAGGCACAAACTTAGGTCTTTTTCTGCAAAACCGTGGTAGTGTAATCCAGTCCTTACTGAAATATGGGAGCAACGATATCCTCTTTCCTCTCCTTCATCTGTGGCCCATGTTCTTCCTCGTGGGCTCAACCCAGACAGAGAGACCTGGCCTTGACGGGGGTCCCTTGAACTCGATGCGCAGATACAAGCAAAAAACTGTAAATAAACAGGAACTAAAATGTCAGAAGCAGAATGTCTCAGAGGCATTAGCTGCACTCCCTTTTGCATTACTGCAAAAAACAGGACCTTTCCCAACAGCTAAATCTGGCCAGCCAAGCCATTTTCACATTTCTGTAGACAGCAGCTCCATTAGTTTCTCCGAAGGGGCACTTTACAGACAACTTTGCCATTTGTGGTTCTGCAGTCACAACAAATTCCATTCTGTGACGATATATTATTTAAGTATGAATGCATGCTTGTCCTTGGCCTGTGCTTGATTTTGAGCCTGTGTCATGTGTCGTACAGTAGGTGATTCGATCACACACTCAGTTGTGCGTGATATTTCAGTCCAGCGTACTCTATATGTTTATGCATGGCTAAAACATCCTATTCGTTCAGGTGCCACTTTGTAAGCCTTAAATTGCACTGACAAAGCTATTTCATGACAGTGGTTTATGTCTGCGATGCGCACTGCAAGCAACTATGGTATAAAAGTATTCAGGAGGCAGTATTTAACCTTGGTACCGCAATGAGTCAGAAGCCTAGAATAGAGGCCTCATTAACATTCAGAGTTGGTACATGAATTAATACATCAAGCTACTACACTGAGGCTAGTTATGCTGCTGTATAATGAACTGTCTACCTTACAATGACACCCGAATCATCTCTGAAGAAGCAGTATTCAGTCTCACTGGGCCCAGAGTTGACAGAGAGATGACAAACTTTGCAGTGGAGAGCTGGAGCTTAGTACGCCTTGGGGAGAAAGCAGAGCACAGGGTGTTTGCTGTTTCAACCCCGTTGGCCTCACTCTGTCGATAGCTATGTGAACATGTTTGCTGTTTCAACCCCGTTGGCCTCACTCTGTCGGTAGCTATGTGAACATGTTTGCTGTTTCAACCCCGTTCAATCAAATCAATCAAAGCTTTATTTGTATAGCGCATTTCATACCCAGAGGCAACACAATGCGCTTTACAGAGAACAAGGGAGGTGGGCATACGTCCCACCCCTACATATTCCAGAGTTGGCCTCACTCAGGACAGAGGCAACATCAGGACAGATGTTCACTTTGAGAAAGATTGGGATGCTCATTATCACAGTCAGACCTGCTGTGTGTGTGCGTGTGTGTGTGTATGTGTGCGTGTGTCTCACAGCAATCAATTTGGTCAGACTTGAGCTATGCAGAAAGGGGTAGGGGTAAGGGCCAAAGATAGGGTAGGAATCATTTCATTGTGTGTGTGTGTGTGTGTGTGTGTGTGTGTGTGTGTGTGTGTGTGTGTGTGTGTGTGTGTGTGAAGCCATGGGGCAACTGGGGCAGCCATGGCGTTGTGGTGTGCTATGTTGTGTGTTGTTTCGTCTAAGTTTGTGTCCTGCAAAACCTCCTACACCAGAGAGGAACTTGTTAGTATTAGGGGAGCAACCCCTACGGACTTTATCCCGGACTTACCGACTCAGCGGATTGACTGGATATCCTGGTCAGAGTGACTGCTGTCTTCGCCCGAGCTCTGAGGTGGTGCTGGCGCAAGTGGGACCCTTGTTAGGCTTCGTAGGCGCGGGTCAAGAACACCTCCACCTGGCGCCCCCGTGCAGGAGGCGCAAAGCACACTCTCCGAACAGATAACTAGGGTTGAACGTAAACATCCAGACTGTTTTGTTGTCGTGCTGGGGAACTTAAACAGAGCTAATCTGAGACAGGTTCTCCTGAAATACCGGCAGCAGATTAAATGCCCCACTTGAGAGCAGCGCACCCTCGGCCACTCGGAACACCTATCACGCTGTATCTCGTGCGGCGCTGGGTCATTTGGACCACAACATTGTTCACTTGATTCTCACCTACAGGCAGACACTGAAACTTGCCAAGCCTGTTCTAAGGACATTTAAGACATGGTCCAGCGAGGCGAAGGAGAAGACCAGCGCGTGGCTGGAACAGGCCAGCTGTGACGGGGGCTACGTTGACTGGGCGGGCGCAGAGGCTGGAAACAGTCTAGACACACACAGACACTGTGACGTCATTCCTCAGCTACTGAGAGGACCAGTGTGTTCCACCCTGCTCCAGGATCAGCTACAACAACGACAAGCCCTGGTCCACATCCAAACTCAGGAAACTAAGGCTGGAGAAAGAGGAAGTACAGAAGAGTGGGGACAAGGACCAGTTTAAAGATGTATGGTTTATGTTCATTTACAAAAGCATTACGGTCAAACTTCAAATAATCTCTGCTGGTTCGGAGTGTCGGCACTCATCAGACTCGATCGAATGATCTTCTTGTTTTTAAGGTTCCTCGTTCTCGTACAGAACTTGGACGGGCTGCATTCTCTTATGATGCTCCGTATATCTGGAACTCTCTCCAACAGACATTGAAGCTAGAGCTGCTTCCCTCTGATACGGAGTTCAGAGACATGGCTCTTGACATTTCTTCATCAACTTGTCACTGTTTTTAATTGTATTATTGTCGTAAATTGCTTATGTTTTGTTGATGTTTGTGTTTGCTTGTGAGTTCGTCGGCATTGGAAATGAGGGAAACCTCAATTGACCCACGAGTTTAAATAAAGGTTTGAAATGAAATGAAAGAAGCCAAGTACAGATTCAGCAAGGCGGTCCAGGAAGCCAAACAACGCTTCTCTGAGAAACTCCAACACCAGTTCTCAGAGGGGAATATGTCCGCTGTCTGGAAAGGCCTCAGACAAATACAGTAAACTATAAACCAAAATCCTCCCAGTTGACTGACGACTCACGCCTTTCCAATGATCTGAACGAGTTCTATTGTCGCTTTGAAAAGCAATGGAACCCCCTCACCCCCCCTCTCAGCAGCGACTCTGTAGTCATGAAGGTCTTTGAGCGCCTGGTCCTGGCCCATCTCAAGACCATCACAGACCCACTCCTAGACCCCCTGCAGTTTGCGTACAGAGCCAACAGGTCCGTGGATGACGCGGTGAACATGGCTCTTCACTACGTCCTACAGCACCTGGACACCACAGGCACTTCTGCCAGGATTCTGTTTGTGGACTTCAGCTCGACCTTCAACACCATCCTCCCGGCCACACTGGAGCACGGTCTCTCCCTGCTACGAGTGCCTGACTCCACCCCCAGGTGGATCACAGACTTCCTGTCCAACAGGACCCAGCGTGTGAAGCTGGGGAAGAACATCTCCGACCCCAAGTCCATCAGTACCGGCTCCCCACAGGGCTGTGTTCTTCCCCCCTACTGTTCTCACTGAACACCAACAGCTGCATCTCCAGCCATCAGTCCGTCAAGCTCCTGAAGTTTGCGGATGACACCACCTCCATAGGATTCATCTTCAAGGTGGACAAGTCCACCTACAGGTGGGAGATTGAACAGCTGCTGACCTGGTGTGGCCGGAACAACCTGGAGCTTAACGCTCTAAAGACATGGTGGTCGTGGTGGAAATTATGGTGGACTTCAGGAAGAACTCAGCCTCCCTCCCCCATCACCCTGCATGACCCCCTGGCTGAACTCAGCCTCCCCCCCCCCCCCCCCCCCCCCCCATCACCCTGCATGACCCCCTGGCTGCCACCGTGGACTCCTTCCTCTTCCTGGGTACTGTCATTTCCCAGGACCTCAAGTGGGAACTGAACGTCAGCACCCTGTCAGCAGAGAATGTACTTTCTGCGGCCCGTGCTGATGGGGTCGTCCACAATAACCTGCGCCCGGTAAGATGGGCTGGGACCAGTTTGACTCCGAACTTGATCTTGTCCATGGCTTTGATTAATGCCAGGTCATTGGCGAATAAGACTTTCCAAATAAATTACTTTTTCACTTCCCGTGGGCTTGATTTTATGTTTTTGACCGAGACTTGGTTACATGTTGGTGAGTCTATACCATTCTCCGAAATCCAGTCCTCTGGCCAAAGACTTCCTGGCTCTGACTGATTCCTTCAGCCTCACTCAGTGGGTCTCAGGACCGACGCATAATAAAGGCCACGCGCTGGACCTGGTGTTATTGCATGGCCTTACTGTCTGTGTTAATGAAATATGTGATAACGCCTGTATTTCTGACCACATGCCTGTTCTATTCACTGCTGTTGTCCCATGCGCTGTTGCCCCCTCACGTCCTCTTGTGCGTCGTTTTTGAGTGATAAACTCGGACATCTCAGCGCTTTTCTCGGGAGCTGTTGATGGCTCTATCCTCTCGAATGTGAATGGCCTTGGTGCGCTCAGTGTGGACGAGCTCGTGGAGCTGTTTAGTTCCACTTGCACCTCTATACTGGACTCTGTCGCCCCCCTTGAGGAGTAGAAGTCCCAAGACACTTTCTGAACCGTGGATTACTGACTCTGTCTGTGCGCTCAGACGCTCTTGTAGGCGTGCTGAGAGAAAGTGGAAAAAGGACAAGCTACATGTCTCGTTCGGGATTCTGCAGGACTGTGTAATGGAGTATCAGAGTGCTGTGAAGGCAGCCAAAACCGGGTACATTTCCAACCTTGTCTCCAATAACATTGGGAGACCCAAGGTTCTCTTTGACACTCTGGACTCTCTCGTCAACCCTCGGGATACTGCCTCGGTTGTACCAATATCTGCTCTCTGTAATGATTTTCTTAATTACTTTGTTGAGAAAATCGTGTCTCTTCGGTCCGCACCCCCCATTGCTGCCCCTGACCCCTCTGCCTCATCATCGTCCTAGTCTCAATGAGTTTAAACCCATATCCCTGACATCCCAGACACAAGCTGCTAACCCTAACCCTAACCCTAACCCTACCTGAAGGACACATATGATTTCATACATAAGATCAGGTCCATGGTCGTTCCCTCCCAAGCATACATCTTCACAATAGATATAGACAGTTTATACACAAATATTAATACACAAGCCGGACTAGCCGCAATACAGAAAGCATTTTCACGTCACCCAGACATACACAGACCGGATAAAGAACTACTAGCACTACTGGAAATTAGCCTCACCTGCAATAACTTCACTTTTGACAATAAACAATATCTACAGGTACAGGGAACGGCCATGGGCCAAAGATACGCACCCGCTTACGCAAACATATACATGGCTGAGTGGGAGAGAGAGGCGCTAGCAAAATGCACACACCTACCCACCATGTACCCTAACCCTAACCCTAACCCGCCT
Source organism: Borostomias antarcticus (assembly GCF_949987555.1). Classification (NCBI taxonomy): domain Eukaryota; kingdom Metazoa; phylum Chordata; class Actinopteri; order Stomiiformes; family Stomiidae; genus Borostomias; species Borostomias antarcticus. The sequence continues at coordinate 1,901,317 of NC_140248.1, read as the reverse complement.
ACAAACTGCCCCTCCAACAGTGTTCCGTCTCGCCTTTTAAAAGATGCTTTTGATTCAGTGGGCTCTTTTATTCTTACTCTGGTCCATGCTTGTTTTAGTTTTGGAGTCTTTCCAGCTTCCTTTAAACATGCTATAGTGCAGCCACTAATCAAAAAGCCTAGTCTGGACCCAACTGTTCTCTCTAATTTTAGGCCCATCTCTAAACTGCCTTTTTTTATCCAAAGTACTGGAAAAGATTGTTTCTATTCAGTTGCACTTTTTTTTGCGATGAATGATGTGTATGTTCCAGTCTGGTTTTAGAATTGCTCAAAGCTCTGAAATCATAAGGATTTTTAAGGATAGTATTCTTACTGTCGACTCTGGGTGTGCTGCTATCCTGGTTACACTAGATCTGACCGCGGCCTTTGACACTGTGGACCACAAGACCCTTCTTACCCGCCTTGAACAGTGTGCTGGCATTAAAGGTGCTGCTCTCATGTTCCTACAGTCTTACTTGACTGATAGGAGCTTCTCTGTCCAGCTGGGTGAGTTCTCCTCTAGTGTGGCCCCCCTCACCTGCGGTGTCCCCCAAGGATCCATCTTAGGCCCTTTATTATTTTCTTTATATATGCTGCCCCTGGGTTCCATTCTACGGAAACACAATGTGTCTTACCACTGCTATGCTGACGATGTCCAACTGTACCTCCCCCTGAAATTGAACTGTAAGGATTCCTTTAAGCCTGTAACATCTGTGCTAAATGACATCAAGACCTGTATGGACTTAAACTTCCTTAGTCTGAATGACAGGAAGATCGAGGTTTTTTTGTTTGGTCATAAAGACAGCCATGTTAGCAACATAGGGCCCCTCGCTGCCAGGAATCGCTCTTTTATTAAAAGTCTTGGTGTCACTTTTTTATTTTTTTTATTTTTAAATATATTTTTTAGGGCTTTTCAGCTTTAATGTTATAGGACAGTTGAGAGAGACAGGAAATGTGGGAGAGAGAGAGGGAGGACATGCAGCACAGGACCCGAGCCGGGAATCGAACCCGAGTCAGCCGCACGAAGGACTAGCCTTCATATGGTGAGCTACCGGGGTGCCCCAAAAGTCTTGGGGGCGAATTCACTAAAGGATTGCGCAGCTTTTCCTGACGCAAAGCCTGTGCAAATAAGTCAAAAATTATGTTTGCTATTCACAAAGCCCTCGCAAAGGGTGAAATACGGTGTTAACTGCGTTGCGTTCGTCATTGCGTTTCTCTGCGCCGGTGTTATTAGCTCATATTTAAATTAGGTAATATGGGCGGAGAATGTTCCCCTTTCTATGCAAATGAACATTATTGCAAAACCCGCCCAATTCACAAAGATCGGCGCAAATTGCCTCACGCAGTTAAAGTGAAATTAATACCGTTTTCAGAAACGTGGTGGTATTTAAGCGCAAGGGGTGTGTCGCGGCCAGCCTGTCCGCTGATCATGGCAGCAGTGATTGTTGCGAGGCGAAGGCATCGCAACGCCAGGCGTGTTGTTCGTGAGAGAATATTTAGAAGAAGGTCACTTTTTGATTTAACACTAGAACCACCGCGGTAGCTGTTTGGACACCAGAGCGCGCAGCTCTTCAGCCAACTGGAGGATGAAGTCGCGTCTGGGGAGGCTCAGTTGACTATGCGTCTCTCCACCCGTCCCCAGCGAGTCCAAGCTCCCCCAATGAATAATACTTATAATAGCCTACATAGCACGAAACTGTGCGTATAATAGTCTATACGCGAAACTGCGCATTCCCTATAGCTGTTCATTGAACGGCTGGGGGCCGATATAGGCCTAGGTATAAATAAATAAAAACATAGCCTACACAATATTTTTTTATTTGAATGGTCTTGAAAATATTTTGCTTTTGTATCATAGGTGACGGCAGGTATCATCTTCAGCCATGGATGATGACTCCCGTGCGTAATCCTTCCAACGTTGGAGAGGCGGCGTACAACTGGGCTCACATCAGGACGCGCGGTGTGATTGAGTGCACATTTGGAATCCTGAAAAGCCGTTTAGATGCCTAGATCGTACCGGTGGGGCAATGTTATACACTCCCCCAAAAGTATGCCAGATCATCGTGCTGCAACTTGCATAACATAAAATGACAATTTTTCCTTTGTTCGTCTTTTCAAATCATTCCACCTCCGTTTGCAGTCTTCCGCGTTTACACACACAAATGGCACTGACTGATTGGGAAATTAAACCCCAAATATGATTTTTTGCTGCAGTCGTGATATTTTTTGCGGAAAGCTGTGAGACATGTTTTTGAACCTCGTCCGTGAGGCCTTCATGTTCGCTGTCTGAAAATCGTATCTTTCTTTTTCTGTCTGCCATCGTCCAATGATATGCATACGAGTTCGCGCTGTATGCGCAGTATTTATAGTCATTTCCTATATCAGCAGCAAATTGCACTCAGCCGCAAACACCGAATGGGCGTGTTTGCGCTGGGATATTATTAGCGCAATGTCTTTAGTGAATAGGTTTTTAAAACGGAGCACATAGCGGGCGCAACTGACGCGCAATATAATGGTGCAATTAGCGGGCGCAATTTGCTTTAGTGAATTCGCCCCTCGGTGTCACTTTTGATACTGGTTTTAATTTTGAGCGACAAATCAGCTCTGTGGTCAAAGGCTCTTTTTTCCAGCTGAGGCTCTTATCCAAACTGAAACCGTACCTCTCTCCTAAGGACCTGGAGACAGTCATCCATGCTTTTATTTCTTCAAGACTGGACTACTGTAATTCCTTGTATGTGGGCCTTGACCAGCAGTCGCTGAGGCTCCTGCAATTGGTCCAGAATGCTGCTGCACGCCTCCTGACTGGAACCAAGAAGTGGGACCACATCACACCGGTGCTGTCCTCCCTCCACTGGCTTCCTGTTCGCTTCAGGATTGATTTTAACATCTTAATGTTTATTTTTAAGGCTCTACATGGTTTGGCTCCTCCAATATCTGGCTGAACTGATTGAAGTTCGTGCGACATCTAGAACCCTGAGGTCCTCCTCCGAGACTCTTTTAATAGTCCCTAGATCAAGACTTAAGACCAAGGGTGACCGAGCTTTTGCGGTGGCTGGCCCAAAGCTCTGGAACAGCCTCCCTCCACACATTAGACACGCACAGAACTTAGGGCTCTTTAAGTCTCATCTTAAAACACACTTGTTTTCACTGGCTTTTGAGGCCTGATAGCCTACATCCCTTGTCCTGTTTTGTGTCCTGTCCGTTTATTATTCTGTGACTATGTGCACTGTATACTGTTTTCTGTTTTAGTTTATTTTATATATTGTACAGCACTTTGGTGCAACTTCGGTTGATTTTAAACATGCTTTATAAATAAAGTTGACCTTGACCTTGAAATTGCATTTTGACAGACATGTAAAGCCTGACCAGATTATGAAAGTTATGTCCGTACTTCAACTATAGTTCTTGTTGTAAAAATCATCATGAAATTGACTTTTTTCGAACCGCTATGATGTTCTGGTACTCCTGAGTTCAAATCTCAGTAAAATTGTGCATGGCAAAACAAATTTGAAACGTCAACAACAACACTTCATACAAACCCAGTCCTTTGATTTCAGTCATGTATGGGTTACTTACTACTAAACAAATCAGACCCTCTGTTATCAAACTTAGTTCCCACAAAATCCAGACAAGATTCTCAATGGCAGTTTCCAAATAGGGTAGTTGACCTACAACAAAACACAATTAGTGGACCCCAAACTATGGCTGTCAAATGAGCTCGGAAATTATATTCGAATTTCTCTCTTAAATACCTTCCCAAAAATCGAATATATTTGATTATTGGTATTTTTTTTTCTGTTTGCATAGAATTTTGCATAGACCACAAGAGGGCGCACTCCGCCTATTGTCATGAACAAGCACCAATGGAACTTACGTCTGTGTTCACAGGATTCAAGTATTCAACTAATGTTAATACCCAATCAACATGGGTGACATTTAGAGCAAACAGGGTCCTTTAATCAGGCCTATATCCTAGCCAACTGAAAACAAAAGAAGAGGAAGTAGTGCTCTGGTCCACTTGATCAGAGCTTGTTTACAATGTTGTCTGGCGGCTGCCGAGAAGACGCGCTCGGAGTTTAAGGAAGTAAGGTATTTCCTCACCACACACACACACACACACACACACACACACACACACACACACACACACACACACACACACACACACACTACACACACAGGGCTGCTGGAGGTGACAACAGTGGTGTAGGAAGCAGTCCTCTTGGAACACAATTATTCTAAGTAGCTTTCCCATCAGGCAGAGCCATGCGCGGAAGACCCTTGGGTGAGCCAGAACCTTTCTGTGGAGGCAATCGGGGGGAAAAGCTGCTCTGCAATTTATTTGATAAGGCGAGTGGAAGCCAGGACCGCCAACAGAGGCTCAGAACAAGAAAGTCAAGGCCAGTTGCTGACATTTTCATAGTTCACAACACTATGCATGCGTATAATGGTTTGTTTTGGGAGCAGGCTCATGTCAGAGTTATTTTTGGTGGCGGCCCATGCTAGAGAAGGAAGGAAAATCTCTGGAGTAACGTGGGACTGTGGTTAGCTAGCTGGGTACCAGCAAACTGACTGACCAGTACAAACAGTGCATTGGAAGGCAGTAGGCCATAGTGTTGATTGAATGGTCAGACGGAGAGACAGACTAAACACTCCCCACAGAAGGATGGGCGGCCAGACTATTAGACTCAGCAGAATAGAGGTGTTCTGTGCACTGATGAACACCAAAAACAAGTTGGCACATTGTGATTCGACACCAGGGTCGGTCTTCCTTGAGTCATTTGCATACACTTGAAGAGGTAATATTATGTGGCAGGTGCCTTGTTGATTATGCCGAGAAGCAGTTGTGAGACGAGGATAGGCGAGATAATTTCTAGCCAAGTTCTCGAAGAGACCTTCTTCAGTCCTTCTCGATCACGTGTCCTCCCTTGTGCCTGGCGAGGATTAACGCTGAACACCGGCTTCCCAACACAAAGAGGATTAACACTGAACACCGGGGGCACCCCGGTAGCTCACCGGGTAAGGCGCGCCCCATATGAAGGCTAGTCCTTTGGGCGGCGGACCTGGGTTCGATTCCCGGCTCGGGTCCTGTGCCGCATGTCCTCCCCTCTCTCTCTCCTACATTTCCTGTCTCTCTCAACTGTTCTATCCCATTAAAGCTGAAAAGCCCTAAAAAATATCAAAGAAGAACACTGAACACCGTCATCCCAACACAAAGAGGATTAACACTGAACACCGGCTTCCCAACACAAAGAGGATTAACACTGAACACCGTCATCCCAACACAAAGAGAATTAACACTGAACACCGGCTTCCCAACACAAAGAGGATTAACACTGAACACCGTCATCCCAACACAAAGAGAATTAACACTGAACACCGTCATCCCAACACAAAGAGAATTAACACTGAACACCGGCTTCCCAACACAAAGAGGATTAACACTGAACACCGTCATCCCAACACAAAGAGAATTAACACTGAACACCGGCTTCCCAACACAAAGAGGATTAACACTGAACACCGTCATCCCAACACAAAGAGAATTAACACTGAACACCGGCTTCCCAACACAAAGAGGATTAACACTGAACACCGTCATCCCAACACAAAGAGGATTAACACTGAACACCGTCATCCCAACACAAAGAGGATTAACACTGAACACCGGCTTCCCAACACAAAGATAATTAACACTGAACACCGGCTTCCCAACACAAAGATAATTAACACTGAACACCGGCTTCCCAACACAAAGAGAATTAACACTGAACACCGTCATCCCAACACAAAGAGAATTAACACTGAACACGGGCTTCCCAACACAAAGAGAATTAACACTGAACACCGTCATCCCAACACAAAGAGGATTAACACTGAACACCGGTTTCCCAACACAAAGAGGATTAACACTGAACACAATCATCCCAACACAAAGAGGATTAACACTGAACACCGGCTTCCCAACACAAAGAGAATTAACACTGAACACCGTCATCCCAACACAAAGAGAATTAACACTGAACACCGTCATCCCAACACAAAGAGGATTAACACTGAACACGGGCTTCCCAACACAAAGATAATTAACACTGAACACGGGCTTCCCAACACAAAGAGGATTAACACTGAACACCGTCATCCCAACACAAAGAGGATTAACACTGAACACAGGCTTCCCAACACAAAGCCACAGGCCTCTGGAACAGCGCCTGGGGTAACACTTTATAATAATGATGTGTTATAACACATTTATAAGCTAATAGTAGATAGTAAACTAATCATGAATTAAGCATCTGTATACGTTTGTAAATTATTAATAAATAGTTTGTAACTTAAGTTATACAACATTTGTAAGCTATTAGTAGATAATTTACTCATCATGAACAAACCATTAGTAGATAGTAAACTAATCATGAATTAATTTGTATATATTTGAAAATGATTATTAAATAGTTTGTAACTTAAGTTATAAATCATTTGTAAGCTATTAGTATATAATTTGCTCATCATGAACAAACCATGAATATACATGTGTTAATGATTATCCAATAATTTATAACTGATTAGTACATAATTTGAAAATGTACTACTTCATCGTTCATATGATCAGTAGATCATTTTTTTATTTTTAAGATCAACCTTATTTCTAAATTATTCGTGAAATATTCAAAGATGTTATCTAATGTGTAGTAACATTTGTAGATGCGTAAAAAAAACTCATGATACCTTCATTTTTTCATGTTTAACAAATGCTTCATAAAACATTCTTAAAATATCTATAGATCATTGTCAGATGTTATTGTGGGCCCTAATGTAAAGTGAAGACTATTCATTAATTACAAATGTTTGCTAATGTTTATAAACTATTTGTAGTCTTTTTTCTCAACCTGTTATGAACGATCCGACTTTTATAAATAGACACAAAATTCCTAGACTTCTCTTATCATGTTTAACAAATGATTTGATAGACATCCATTAACAATCTATAAATCATTTGCAGATGCTATTGTGTGCCCTAATCTAAAGTGAAGATTATTCATTATAAACAAATGTCTAATGTTTGCTAATTATTTGTCAACTTTTTCCTCACATTATAAATGTCGTAGACAGTTTTGGTATCCATCCTTCTTTTGATCAGTGAGAGAATAGGGAGTATGATGTATACATTTTATGCACACAATAGCGTCTGCAAATGATTTATAGATTGTTACTAAATGTCTAGCAAATCATTTGTTAGACATGATAAGAGAAGTCTAGTAAGTGCTTTGTGTCTTCATAAAAGCCAGATCATTCATAACAGGTGAGTAAAAAGTGTGTGTGTGTGTGTGTGTGTATGTGTGGCACATGTATGGGGGCTGTACTTAGGATTTGTTTTTTAAGGGTCTGGGGAGGTTGGGATGAGGGTATAGGGATGAGGGTATAGGGATGTGGGTATAGGGATGAGGGTATAGGGATGAGTGAAATCTTTGCTACATAACTTTTTTGTATTCCTTCTATGTATGTAACTTTCCTACTATATACTATTTGCCCCACTATTTTAAGACTGTATATTTATTTGCCCAGGGACTGCGGGTGGAAATTAGCTGTTTAGCTATAACCTTGTACAGTGGTTATAGGGTATATGTCTACTGTATTCTATAGGGTAAATGTCTACTGTACCTTGTCCCTGTCTTAAAAATAAATAAAATCAATCAATCAATCAATCAAATAAAAGTATCGTGAGTTTTTTACTTATTTTTTACGCATCTACAAATGTTACTACACATTAGATAACATCTTTGAATATTTCACTAATAATTTACAAATAAGGTTGATCTTGTGTAAAAAATGATCTACTGATCATATGAACGATGAAGTAGTACATTTTCAAATTATGTACTAATCAGTTATAAATTATTGGATAATCATTAACAAATGTATATTCATGGTTTGTTCATGATGAGAAAATTATCTACTAATAGCTTACAAATGATTTATAACTTAAGTTACAAACTATTTAATAATAATTTTCAAATATACATCTACATCTCCGCACTGGCCTGTGAGCGGCTAAAGATTCCCCAGGCAGAGCTGGTTGATGCTGCTAGGGAAAGGGATGTCTGGGGCCCCCTGCTGGAACTGCTGCCTCCGTGACCCGACCCCGGATAAGCGGATGAAGAAGATAGATTTTCAAATATATACAAATGCTTAATTCATGATTAGTGTACTATCTACTAATTGTTTGTTCATGAGTAAATTATCTACTAATAGCTTACAAATGTTGTATAACTTAAGTTACAAACTATTTATTAATCATTTACAAACATATACAAATGCTTAATTCATGATTAGTTTACTATCTACTATTAGCTTATAAATGTGTTATAACACATCGTTATTATAAAGTGTCTCTTCTCTCATTCATGCTGATCTCACTGCTCTCTGGACCCCCCCACGACACATCCTCCTCCCCTCTCCCTCCCTCCCTCCCTCCCTTCCCTAACCTCTTAAATAAATCACTTCCTGCACACAGCTGTTCAATTAAACTTTTACTAGACATTGCTGGGGGCTTGTCAGTAGGAAATAGGTAATGCAGATCACTAACCTGCGGCATTGTGGCGCTGATAACTTCACAGTGTTTTCATGGCCGGTGTTGACCAGGCCCTATAAAGATAATTTCATTTTCATACCCCGCCACCCAGCATAATGGAGAGCCATCTCTACAGATATGAGTGGACCTAACAGCCACTGATGCACTTCTGCTGAAGCTAACTCCTCTTTTATTGTGATGCAGGCCAGGCTAGAGTGTGGTTGGAGAGTAATGTGATTGTGTGGCCACCGGGTGGCGCTCTCCTCAGAGGGAAAGCAGCACTTCATCAAGGGTCAGGAGAAATTCATGCTGGGGAGGATTATACTGCATTATGAGAATCGTTACCGTTTCTAAATCTCAAATCCAAAGAGATTACACTGTTATGAAACAATACTTAATTACATACTAAGTTCGGTCTCCTCCGAGCCAAAGAATAAAGCCACTCAAGTGCATTATCTCTGCTTCCTGTGACACAACAGAGGGACGATTTATATCACGCCAATAAAAGTTGCATTATCCCGTGTCACGCAGAGTGCAGAGATGTGCTAGCTATTACTCCTGTGACCTCCACGTGACCTCCACATGCCAACGTGCATTTGTTTAATATACCCTGGGCAGCCCTCACGGTACCCTCCCCTTAATCTGCCCCCCCCGGCTCCGCTCCAACCCTCCCCTCTCCTCTCTTTCTTTCCTTTCCCCTCTTTCCCCCCCCTGTTAATTACCTCTCCTATGTTTCTTCAAGCCTGGCCACCCTAATTGCCTTGCTTTCCAAATGATCCAAATGACTGTGCCTTGAGGTAACCGCTGATTAGGCGCGAGCCCTATACACACTACATCTCTGCACATTGGGAGAAGGGAGGAGGAGGAGCTTATGGGCTTGGGAGACGGAGGGAGGCACGGGGCGGACTGTCTGGCCTCTGAGACTGTGTGGCTTCTGAGACTGTCTGGCCTCTGAGACTGTCTGGCCTCTGAGACTGTCTGGCCTCTGAGACTGTGTGGCCTCTGAGACTGTGTGGCCTCTGAGACTGTCTGGCCTCTGAGACTGTGTGGCCTCTGAGACTGTGTGGCCTCTGAGACTGTCTGGCCTCTGAGACTGTCTGGCCTCTGAGACTGTGTGGCCTCTGAGACTGTCTGGCCTCTGAGACTGTGTGGCCTCTGAGACTGTCTGGCCTCTGAGACTGTGTGGCCTCTGAGACTGTGTGGCCTCTGAGACTGTCTGGCCTCTGAGACTGTCTGGCCTCTGAGACTGTGTGGCCTCTGAGACTGTGTGGCCTCTGAGACTGTCTGGCCTCTGAGACTGTCTGGCCTCTGAGACTGTGTGGCCTCTGAGACTGTCTGGCCTCTGAGACTGTGTGGCCTCTGAGACTGTCTGGCCTCTGAGACTGTCTGGCCTCTGAGACTGTGTGGCCTCTGAGACTGTCTGGCCTCTGAGACTGTGTGGCCTCTGAGACTGTGTGTGGAAGGGTGTGTTTTGACAGTGATGGCCTCTACTGTGGCCATTTCCCTATCAGATCTACAGCTGAGGCAATGGGCCTTTTGTCTGCAGTCGAAGCGCCATGAGTTGGAATCCTCAGATAAGAGATCTGCATGCAGGACAGAGTCTCCAGTTCCAGGCAATCAACCAAGTCTGTCTGTATCTCCAACGCCGCGAGAAATGGGAGCGGCTTCTGCCAAATGAAGCGGAACACAGAGGCAAAGAGCGGCTGATCGTAATTGCAGCTGACCCTGATGATGATAATGATCACCGGTCATCAAACTGTAAAATATCAAGCTTCTGTCCCGAGCTATTAAACTGTGAGTGAGCTAGTGAAAGTCAGCGGAATCAGCCAAGGCCTAAAGCATAGAGAATGACCAGGCTTGCATTTCAACAGAGACGTCCGCCCCCATTCACACTTCCAACACACACACATGGGCACGGGCGCCCCGTCACCCCGCCCCCCCTGCCCCCTCCCGGCCCCCCCTGCCGCACTCGTGCTCGGGCCGTGCCAGAAACAACATTGTTGGTGGGAGTGACATCACCACCCCCACCTTCCCCCCGGCACACCCCATTTCAAAAAGACAGAGGCGTGAAATCGCCAGACAGCTGAGCTGGAAGAGCGCCCTCGACACCATCGCCATCGTAGTCACCGACGCAGCGACAGTTTGCAATCTACTTCCCATCACGGGCCCAGACCAGATTACCAGGCACTGAGGCCAATGAGGCAACATTGACTTTTCCCATGCTCTGGGGCCTGCATGGGTTTAGACAGCACGTTTGCTCAAACGGAACAAAGAATTCTTTTGTATGACCAAGCTTTTATAAAGCTCCATCTCCGCTTCTCTCCCTCTTTGCCTTTTTCCCTCCCTGCCTTACTCCCTCTACGCATCTCTCTCTCTCCCTCTACGCCTCTCTCCCTCTCTCTCTCTCTCCCTCCCTCTCTCTCTCTCCCTCTCCCCCATGGAAGAGGAAGAAGCAGCAGAGGACAAGCCTCTGACTAAGGGAGCTAGGCTGTGCACAGTTCCCCGTTCGTTCCCTTACTGAACTCACTGGTCCTGTTATCCTGGAGGTACTATTGTCAGGCGGGTGAATGAAGGATGGGTAATATGACAGCGCTGCAGACATGTCCATGTCTAAAGCCACTGAAAGCTCCGATAACATTCCAAAGACCTTTCCATGAAAACTGATAAGTAGAGGCTCCTGAGCCTCAAGTATACTATTATGATTTTGGATCAATTTGATCTCCAAATTGAGGATAATAAAGAAAGTTGATCGGATTAATTAGTCCAATTCTGGCTGTTAAAATCCTCCATTAAAAAAAATGAATGTAAATCATCCGTTTTCATTAGGGAAAATTGGGTCGGCCAATCGGTTACCATGGGAACAAATGATGTCGCTCACCGGGCCAATGGAATAATGTGTACCGATTTGCAGGGAAATTAGTTCTTTCACACACTTTGTAATGTCTCGCAAGACTATAGACTATCATATGTAATATGCAATCACAGCACTGGGACAGAATCAGATAAAAGCTAAAGTCTTCCACTCAGCAGGGTGGCAAGTCTAGAGCTGCTGTTTCACATGATCTATATATTAAAGAGCAGTTAAAAAGCAAACATCTGCTCCTGTGGCATCTGTGAAGTCCAACTGTCATACAAGGAGGATAATCGATCATAGAAGTCTTCCCTTGGTGCTATTTACAAAAATATCCTTGATGCCCTGTCCAAGTACGTTCATAGCATACAACGCGCCTCAGTCACCAATATCTCCCTAAGTTCTGTTCTTACATTTCTTCCTCAGAACGTTTCTAAAGAAAGCTCCCGTCTGATTCATGATGTGTTCGTAAATCTCTGGATGAGTTCTCACCTGCCTTCTCTTAATGGTGAGTCCCATGGTTTCTCAAGTTGAAAGGTTGTGACCACTCGACCGAATTAGCATAGGTAAACTCCCCGCCAGCCCCATATAAGGATATGCAACTACAGGGTCGTGCGCAGATGTCAATTCTCTGAATGAATACCGCTCATCTGCGCCCTCCACTCACTAGCTTTTCATAGCATGATGGTTTAGGTGGGGTTGTGTCAGGTAATAATGGTTTACAGTAGGTGGGGTTGTGTCAGGTAATAATGGTTTACAGTAGGTGGGGTTGTGTCAGGTAATAATGGTTTACAGTAGGTGGGGTTGTGTCAGGTAATAATGGTTTACAGTAGGTGGGGTTGTGTCAGGTAATAATGGTTTACAGTAGGTGGGGTTGTGTCAGGTAATAATGGTTTAGGTGGGGTTGTGTCAGGTGCGTTGGGAAGCCAGAGGACTGCAGGTGGAATCCAGCGTGGACACTCAAAATCAGATTTTAATTAAGCCAAGTAGGCTTCCTACTATGAGGAATTTGCCTTGGTGCATAAACATAGCGAGGCAGAACAGTTCAAAATGTCAACATGAGAGAATACAATAGCCTACACTCTACAAATATATAGGCTATTACATATTTAATAGCCTACACAGCTGTCAACATGGCATGCCCAAATGAAAATCTAAAGACCGGACTCCACCTATCATAATTAGCAGCATCAGTAAGATGCAGGGGACGATATTAGTCTACTCGTTCAGTGACCGCTGTATCCGGAGAAGGGCACACAGTTGGACCCGGCACATCGGGGATATTATTGGACAGAGAGCACATTTTACGCTTTGTAAAATGAAAACTATTTATAAGATAAATTATAAATTATAGTATTGCAATCCTATAATATTATACAACTGTAGATTTCCTAGAATGTTATACAACTGTAGAAGTTCCTAAATGTGAGAAAATTGGTGAATGTCAGAATCTTCTTGGAAACAATGTACGTGGAGTTCAAGAAGAAATCCTAAGAAATTCTTAACTTGGCTGGTGAATGAGGCCCAATGTTTAGAGCGCTAAGTGCAACCCAGTGGGGCGTCTGTGGCTCAGGAGGTAGAGCGGCTCGTCCATTGACCGTAGGGTCGTCGGTTCTAATCCCAGCTCCTCCTGTCCACATTCCTCCCAATGAGCAGGCTAGCACCTCGCAGGGCAGCTGCCGCCACTGGTGTTTGAATGGATGAATGAGAGGCCATTGTAAAGCACTTTGGATAAAATCGATATACAAGTGCAGTCCATCTACAAAATCTCCTGTCATTGGCTAAAGGGATTTTTGTGTATGGGTTATACCTATAGTTGGAATGGAATATATTTCAGTCGAGATCACTTTTGTCAAAATTGACCCATTATTAGCATGCAACTATAAATACAAAGCATATGAATTTTGGCGGTGTGCTCTGTTCGGGGGGCCCCCTGCCTTCCACCGATGTGGAAAGCGGGTTAGCAGGGAGAGGCAATCTAGGTGTTCCCCCCCTCTGGGCCGCTTGGCCCAGAGAGCCAGAAGGGGGAACGGCATCTAGCCCCCTGCCTCTATGATGATCAGAGTGGGCCGCGATCGGGAAGACGCTCGGAGGTAACTCAGCCCACTAAGACCGTCAAAGAGAGCCACAGGGGGACTGCTGTACATTATAGTCCCTGGCCTCCACGGGCTGACGCTTTGTGGCGTCCGAATGAGATACAGCCTAGTGTCTCTGCCTCCATGGTGACCGGAGGGACCGCTGGATGGCCATCCGGAGATGTTTCGGCCCACGGTCACCACGGAGAGCCACAGAGACCAGCTAGTGTCTACCCTGGCTTCCACTAGCCCACGCATAGTGGAATACCGGAAGAATGCAGCAATACCCCGGACAGAGAGCAACGATGACAACAGAGATGACATCGACGTACGCAGGAGGAGCAGGGGAGGAGGTGGGGCGAGCATGCAAATACACAACCAGCAGTAATGGCAAGCGCGAACAATTACATGTTTTGACAGCTTAAATACAGGCGCTCTAGCGAGCTGAACCAATGCTATGACAGCTGACAGTCAGCTGGTGGTTAGCGTCATTACGGGGTGTGACTGATTAACCTCTGCCGTTACCGTGACGTTTGTACCTCGCCTGAAGTTACGTCGGAGACTTCATTTCAGTCGAGATCACTTTTGTCAAAATTGACCCATTATTAGCATGCAACTATAAATACATAGCATATGAATTTTGGCGGTGTGCTCTGTTCGGGGGGCCCCCTGCCTTCCACCGATGTGGAAAGCGCGTTAGCAAGGGGAGGCAATCTAGGTGTTCCCCCCCTCTGGGCCGTTTGGCCCAGAGAGCCAGAAGGGGGAACGGCATCTAGCCCCCTGCCTCTATGACGATCAGAGTGGGCCGCGATCGGGAAGATGCTCGGAGGTAACTCAGCCCACTAAGACCGTCAAAGAGAGCCACAGGGGGACTGCTGTATATTATAGTCCCCGGCCTCCACCAGCCGACGCATAGTGGAATACCAAAGAATGCAGCAAACCAAAAGAACACACCAGCACTCTGAGTGGAAGCACTAGCTTCCACTCGATCATTTTAGGCGATAATTTAGATGAACACGCCGGCAGCTCCGAGGCCCACATGTTACACGAAGGGGTCGGCGGGAGCGCTCCGACTAGGATAGGTAAGCCAATTGCAGCCTGTAAGAACCTGAAACGCCAGCAGGGGGAGCTCTTAACCAACAAATGTGCCGTTTCATCATGGATGCATAATAGAAGTTCATTAATAATAGATAATTATAATTATTAGCCAATAGTAAATCTAATTTTATTAATAAATGTAATAATTTACTAATACTTCTATTAATTAATAGTTTCACGAGCAATTACACTATGCATTTTAAATAAGGCTTCATCCGCACAAACCACGTGAAATCCGCAGTGACACAACACAACTTGGTTACGGTCAGCTCATCGCTCTGAGCATCTGCGTTTTACCTAATACAGCCTTGATAGTCACACACACGCAGCAGATTGCAGAGCATAATGGCTTGTATTAAGTTGATGACAATGCACAATTTACATTACGTTGCCCTAAGTAACCATTGCGGTAGCCTGATGCCACTGACCCAAACTATTTAGAAAGCTAATAAACTGCAACAATTGGTAAGGTGCATCATCGTTGTCGTTGTCTCCGAAACTAGGTTTGGACACGGCTGAAGGCAATTCGGCTATACTATCCAGGCCTACTAGACAGGCGAGCCAGCCTTTTTCTCTGGAAGCTATTTCAATGCGATCCTGAATGTCAGGTCCCTACCAGAATATGTAGGGGTGGGTCGTATACCCACCTCCCTTGTTCTCTGTAAAGCGCATTGTGTTGCCTCTGGGTATGAAATGCGCTATACAAATAAAGCTTTGATTGATTGATTGATTGATTGAATGGGACCCAGCTAGCATTAGCAACACCGAAAGGCTAACGCCAGCTGTGTGGCGGCACTCGCAAATCATGGGTGCTAGCGAGTAGAGCAGCAGCTCTGCTGGAACCCTCGGCTGCAACAAAATTGAAACGTGAGAATCATTCAGCTAGTATTAGCAATCTAAAGATAACGATAACCCTACGTGCAATACGGGAAACCTTGACGAACGTCAGCTAGCTAGCAAGTGAGCAGTATAGCCTGTCATGCAGCCAGCACCAGCCAGCGAACTCACGAAACAAGCCACACGGGGAGGACTTTGATGAACTGAATATATATCGAGAATCCACACAGGCACGTTCACGCCTGAAACTGCAAACATTTCAATGGTGAATAGCACCCGCCGTACATTACGACAGTTTAGTAATTGCGGCAGACGAGGCATGGACAACCCGCGACATCAGCGGCTCATGAATGAAACCCAGTGGCCGGCGGCGGAGGCAACGCTTCAAATGGACTTCCCAACTCCCAACGCAAGCTATGCGAGCAACACGACACAACTGAACCATACGCAATCATGGCACAACGGTGCTACAGAGTAGAGATCGACCGATATGCATTTTTTAGGGCCGATACCGATAATTGGAAAATTGAGGTGGCCGATAGCCGATATTTAAGGCCGATATTTAATATCACCAATTCACTTTTTTTTTCTTTTACAAAATGACAAGGAGAGATGCAAATAAAATAAAATATTTTATTTTGGTCTTCACCTGGGCACACATTTAACAGCTCTCATATACTGTATTACAAATGAATTAAAAATAAATAGGCCACAATTCCTCTCATGTCTCATGTTCTCATTCAACAAAATCTAATAAAATAAAATACATTTCAACTGAATGTTTTACAGGCTACAGTAGCTGAACGTTGCCATTTAGAACAGGGCAGGCTACTTAGAGTGAGACGGAACGCTGCTACTAATCATGAAACGTAACCAAGCATGCCCAGTGTAGTAAGGTGTTATCAACTTTATACTCCCAATCTTAGATAACTAGGTTGTGGTGTAAGAAGCATAGCCTCTCAGCCTGCTCACCGCGGAGCTTGTTTCTTATTTTTTCATATATTGCCCCCACTTCACTAAATACACGCTCACTAGGAACGGAAGAAGGTGGGGGACAGAGATATCTCCTCGCAAGAGGGGCGAGCAGGGGCAACTCTGCCTCGCTGATCTTCCACCACTCGAGTGGATCACTTTTACGGTCAATCACCGTATATCGACTGGCATATCTTGCACAACACCACCACAATGCCACTGCCCCCCCATAGACTCAAGTCCCGCCACCCGTACAACAAGGCGGCACAAGATCTGCTCAGGTCCATCCCTGAGGACCAGTCTACAGAGGCATGGCTGGCGGCAGCCTGGAAGCAGGAGTGGGAGTCGGCCGGGCCTACACGCATCCACCGTTACATCCAGGACCCGGGAGGCGGTATTCAAGGAGAGGAACTGCCGCGCCGGAAATGGACCCTGCTGAACCGCCTGCGAACTGGGGTCGGACGCTACAGAGCAACAATGAGGAAGTGGGGCCTGGCAGACGGAGCAACGTGTGAGTGTGGGGAGCCGGAGCAGACAGCTGAGCACATAATCACCGCCTGTCCCCTGTATAAACCACCCTCGGAGGCTGGCCTCTTCGATGTGGGACCTGAGACGAGGGCGTGGCTATACGCTACTGAGCTGGACATCTGATGATGACACACGAAAGAAGAAGAAGACGGTCAATCACTGGCTCTCGTAGGTACCGCTCTAGCTGCTCTTCCAGGCTGGCCCTGACACTAACCACTGCTGACCTGACGCCAAGCAAGGCATCA
The DNA here is from genome assembly GCF_949987555.1 of Borostomias antarcticus. Taxonomy (NCBI): domain Eukaryota; kingdom Metazoa; phylum Chordata; class Actinopteri; order Stomiiformes; family Stomiidae; genus Borostomias; species Borostomias antarcticus. Next base: position 1,884,122 of record NC_140248.1, on the reverse strand, counting down.
TACATGTGGTCAATGAGGTCACTCTTGATGACATAGTCTAAAAAAATATATAAGAAAAAAAGACAAAAACACACAGGTTAATATCCAATTAAACTCCAGTCAAGTCACCACGTTTCAATACATTTTTCCTGCCCGTTTAATTTAGTATTTAGCCTATTGCAGACACCTAAAAGAAAATAAAGACAATAGACCATTTTACTGTTGGAAAACAATTAAGTGTGCGCATTTTGGCAACAAAATAATTAACTCATTACAGCGATATGTAGGCAATTTCGAAACGGGATAATGACGTTCCATAGAAAAAGGTCTATATGAAACTACAGCAAACCACAACAATGTAGGCTATTTCTCCAGTGGGAGCAGACTACAGAATTGTCCCTTTGACTGATTTTCAATGTTTTACTTTTCAACACAGCTGAATG
>NC_140248.1:1843700-1878700 GCF_949987555.1 Borostomias antarcticus | reverse complement strand
CACAGCTACTGCTCGGCCCCGGAGTGGGCTATAGACACATGGTCTCCAATGAGGCGTGCATGGGGATGGCCTGGCAATCACTGACCTGCCCCCCACAACCTTTGACCTGAGGGGGTGGAGTCTCGCCACCACGCCACTATCCACACCACCGTCCCCACATCTCAGACCCTGAGTTGGCTAAAGACGCAGTTTTCACAGTTGGGTGCATGTGGGTGGTCAGGGGAGCAGTTCACTGTCCTAGACCGGCTCCGACACGAGGGGGCGGAGTGTCGTCAGTGTCCCCACATCTCAGCCCCTGATTGGGCTAGAGACGCACGGTCTTAGCCGGTGGGTGCATGGAGATTGCCTGGTCCGTAGTAGTTCTAGCAGTAACTGTTACCTACAGCTGCAGCAGCTAGCCCACCTCACATTTTCTCCAGGAAATGTACTTTCTAGTTATGTAGTAGTTATGTATCATGACATGTTTTAATTATGCTGTTTTAATATATTTTAGGACCCCAGGAAGACTAGCACTCACTATTGTGATAGCTAATGGGGATACAATAAACAAAAAAACAATAAACATGTAACAAACTCCTAGAGGACAGTCATGGCCTGCTAATAGAAAAAAAAGAAAACAAATAGATGCTAAAAAGAGAGAAACAACTGATTATCAGGACTGTCATCGGTCTTTGTCTGAGCACAGGGGGGTCGGAGGGCAAAGGGGAAGGGGGGTATCCCTGTAACCCTAACCCCCTGGCCATGTGGCCACCAGGAAGGACACTGCTACTAATTCAGGAGCTGTGCGCTCTGCTTCTTTTTCTACTAGGAAGGAGAAAAGAGAAATCAGGTGGAAATGCACACAGTGAATAGTTAAAGGGGCACTTCCCAAGGTTTATGGTTTCAGGGGAGCTGACTGGAATTGTAAGCTGGGATGGGGGTTAGGTAGATGAAGAAGGTGTGTGTGTTGGAGGGGAGCTGGGATGGGGGTTAGGTAGATGAAGAAGGTGTGTGTGTTGGAGGGGAGCTGGGATGGGGGTTAGGTAGATGAAGAAGGTGTGTGTGTTGGAGGGGAGCTGGGATGGGGGTTAGGTAGATGAAGAAGGTGTGTGAGTGTGTGTGTGTGTGTGTTGGAGGGGAGAGAGGGACCTGGTGAAGAAAAGGAGATGCAACTGCGGCTATTTCTATTTCCACAAGCAAATGAGACGATACATTACACTTATGATTACATATAAAAAGCCAAAATGCTACAGTACAGTTTATAAATAGTTATTTTAAGGGAAATCAAATTAAATTTCTCCAAAGAATGAAAGAATGCCTCTGATGATGAAGATGCCAGACGGGTCGTTAGCTCCTCCTCATCCCTGTGACACGCTGGAGAGCACCTCAAATATTTGAACAACTTTACCTCACCGTGGCGCCACCACACAGTGCCTGACGCAGCTGAGCGTTGTTATGGATCTAACAACAGCGCTACAATCTCTCCCTGATCGTCAGAGTGTTGGAGAAAGATGGAGAGAGATAAAGAGGGAGAGGAGCGAGAGGGTTATTTCTGGTCCATATGGCCTGTTCACGGTTAGCATTTGGGTGACAAATATGTTTGAGGACAGCCTCCTTCTTGCCTGTGGCCATCGAGCGTAGCCGTGTGGATAACGGTCCAGCCCCCAGCGAATATTACTGAGTTCAGAGCAGCTAGCTGTAAATAAGGCAACTCTCACATGAGCGCATATCATCCTTTTTAGGGCAACTTTGTGAAATGCAGGTCAATCACTGGGCCTGGACATTGTCGCTTTGTTTGTGTAAGTCTAAGCATGACAAATGACAAATGTCTCGTCGAAAATTCACCCAATTTGTTTGGACACTTGTAGGCCTACTGAAGCGCGACTGACAAAAATACTGTCATGGCCGACCGGTAAAACATCCAGTCTCTGCTCCCTGAACTTAAACTAAACCAGGACAACGCCCAGGACTAATATTCACCCTATGTCCAGATTCAGAACACTTGAGGTTTCCGCCGACGCCGATCATCATCATCTGAATGAACTTCCTCTCGTTCACTATTCCTCGTTCTGTTCTGGTTGTAGCAGGGCCGGCGGTGGAGAGGCTGACCTCTGGCCAGGAGCCTCTGGACTGCCTCCCTTCAGCGCTGAGCCCCAGTGGGGTGAGGGGGAGGTCAGAAACACACATCCTGAAGTGTGAATCCCAGGAGGACGCCCGGTCAGCGAGGCCGGCGGAGGAGAGACACCAGGCTCGGCTCGGCTCCACCGGGTCCGCCAGCGCCAACCATCGACCGTCAGACACTGAGGAAATTCATCCATTGTCATTAACGACAGCGTCCCGATGTTAGAGAATCGCTGAGGTTAATTTCTTGATTTTGGATGGTAAAACGTGGCCGAGGGATCAGGCTGTAACTGGGCAGCCCGGCTGATCCAAGACCCATCTGCCCCCCTGCCTCCTCTGAGACACTCTCAGAATGCAACTGCCCCCCCCCCCCCCCACTCCAGTGCCTCAGAGCGGTGTGTGTGTGTGTGCCCATGTTTGCTTCCTTCAGTGCATGTGCCTTCTACACACTCACAATGTGTGAACATGGCCATGGAAGTGTATTTGTATTGAGTGTGTGTGCGTATGTGTGTGCGTGTGTGTGTGTGTGTGTGTGTGTGCAGCAGTGGTCAGAGAGCTGCAGATGTGTTCCTGCCGTACGGAGCCTGCTACTCTGCTGGAGAGAGACTCAGTCACGCCTGCGCTGATGTGATGCCCTTATCTCCGCCCACCAGGCACGGCCCCCTGGGAAGAGCGCCGAGGCGGGGGGAGGGGCCGAGCGCCGAGGCGGGGGGAGGGGCTGAGCGCCGAGGCGGGGGGAGGGGCCGAGCGCCGAGGCGGGGGGAGGGGTTGCCGGCCTGCAGGCCTCTGTGGGAGAGCAGGACAGTGAGACAGAGGGAAGGTAATTACTGTAATTACCCCCGCATGTCTCCAACACCCCCCCTCACACACACTCCTCCCCCCCCTCACACACACTCCTCCCCCCCTCACACACACTCCTCCCCCCCTCACACACACTCCTCCCCCCCTCACACACACTCCTCCCCCCCTCACACACACTCCTCCCCCCTCACACACACTCCTCCCCCCTCACACACACTCCTCCCCCCCTCACACACACTCCTCCCCCCCTCACACACACTCCTCCCCCCCCTCACACTCCTCCCCCCCTCACACACACTCCTCCCCCCTCACACACACTCCTCCCCCCCTCACACACACTCCTCCCCCCCCTCACACACACTCCTCCCCCCTCACACACACTCCTTCCCCCTCACACACACTCCTCCCCCCCCTCACACACACTCCCCTCACACTCCTCCCCCCTCACACACACTCCTCCCCCCTCACACACACTCCTCCCCCCCTCACACACACTCCTCCCCCCTCACACACACTCCTCCCCCCCTCACACACACTCCTCCCCCCCTCACACACACTCCTCCCCCATCACACACACTCCTCCCCCCCCTCACACACTCCTCCCCCCTCACACACACTCCTCCCCCCCCTCACACACACTCCTCCCCCCCCTCACACACACTCCTCCCCCCTCACACACACTCCTCCCCCCTCACACACACTCCTTCCCCCTCACACACACTCCTTCCCCCCCTCACACACACTCCCCTCACACTCTCCCCCCTCACACACACTCCTCCCCCCCCTCACACACACTCCTCCTCCCCCCTCACACACACTCCTCCCCCCCCTCACACACTCCTCCCCCCCTCACACACACTCCTCCCCCCCTCACACACACTCCTCCCCCCCCTCACACACACTCCTCCCCCCCTCACACACACTCCTCCCCCCCCTCACACACACTCCTCCCCCCTCACACACACTCCTCCCCCCCTCACACACACTCCTCCCCCCTCACACACACTCCTCCCCCCTCACACACACTCCTCCCCCCTCACACACACTCCTCCCCCCTCACACACACTCCTCCCCCCCCCTCACACACACTCCTCCCCCCTCACACACACTCCTTCCCCCTCACACACACTCCTCCCCCCCCTCACACACACTCCTCCCCCCTCACACACACTCCTCCCCCCCCTCACACACACTCCTCCCCCCTCACACACACTCCTTCCCCCTCACACACACTCCTCCCCCCCTCACACACACTCCTCCCCCCTCACACACACTCCTCCCCCCTCACACACACTCCTCCCCCCCTCACACACACTCCTCCCCCCTCACACACACTCCTCCCCCCTCACACACACTCCTCCCCCCCTCACACACACTCCTCCCCCCCTCACACACACTCCTCCCCCCTCACACACACTCCTCCCCCCCTCACACACACTCCTCCCCCCCCTCACACACACTCCTTCCCCCCTCACACACACTCCTCCCCCCTCACACACACTCCTCCCCCCCCTCACACACACTCCTCCCCCCCTCACACACACTCCTCCCCCCCTCACACACACTCCTCCCCCCCTCACACACACTCCTTCTCCCCCTCACACACACTCCTCCCCCCCTCACACACACTCCTCCCCCCCTCACACACACTCCTCCCCCCCTCACACACACTCCTCCCCCCCTCACACACACTCCTCCCCCCCCTCACACACACTCCTCCCCCCTCACACACACTCCTTCCCCCCCTCACACACACTCCTCCCCCCCCTCACACACACTCCTCCCCCCTCACACACACTCCTCCCCCCCCTCACACTCCTCCCCCCCTCACACACACTCCTCCCCCCTCACACACACTCCTTCCCCCCTCACACACACTCCTTCCCCCCCTCACACACACTCCTCCCCCCTCACACACACTCCTCCCCCCCCTCACACACACTCCTTCCCCCCTCACACACATCCCCCTCACACACACTCCTCCCCCCCTCACACACACTCCTCCCCCCCTCACACACACTCCTTCTCCCCCTCACACACACTCCTCCCCCCCTCACACACACTCCTCCCCCCCCTCACACACACTCCTCCCCCCCTCACACACACTCCTCCCCCCCTCACACACACTCCTCCCCCCCTCACACACACTCCTCCCCCCTCACACACACTCCTTCCCCCCCTCACACACACTCCTCCCCCCCCTCACACACACTCCTCCCCCCTCACACACACTCCTCCCCCCCCTCACACTCCTCCCCCCCTCACACACACTCCTCCCCCCTCACACACACTCCTTCCCCCCTCACACACACTCCTTCCCCCCCTCACACACACTCCTCCCCCCTCACACACACTCCTCCCCCCCCTCACACACACTCCTTCCCCCCTCACACACACTCCTTCCCCCCTCACACACACTCCTCCCCCCCTCACACACACTCCTCCCCCCCTCACACACACTCCTCCCCCCTCACACACACTCCTCCCCCCCTCACACACACTCCTCCCCCCCCTCACACACACTCCTCCCCCCTCACACACACTCCTCCCCCCCTCACACACACTCCTTCCCCCCTCACACACACTCCTCCCCCCCTCACACACACTCCTCCCCCCCTCACACACACTCCTTCTCCCCCTCACACACACTCCTCCCCCCCTCACACACACTCCTCCCCCCCCTCACACACACTCCTCCCCCCCTCACACACACTCCTCCCCCCCTCACACACACTCCTCCCCCCCCTCACACACACTCCTCCCCCCTCACACACACTCCTTCCCCCCCTCACACACACTCCTCCCCCCCCTCACACACACTCCTCCCCCCTCACACACACTCCTCCCCCCCCTCACACTCCTCCCCCCCTCACACACACTCCTCCCCCCTCACACACACTCCTTCCCCCCTCACACACACTCCTTCCCCCCCTCACACACACTCCTCCCCCCTCACACACACTCCTCCCCCCCCTCACACACACTCCTTCCCCCCTCACACACATCCCCCTCACACATACTCCTTCCCCCCCTCACACACACTCCTTCCCCCCTCACACACACTCCTTCCCCCCTCACACACACTCCTCCCCCCCCTCACACACACTCCTCCCCCCTCACACACACTCCTCCCCCCCCTCACACACACTCCTCCCCCCTCACACACATCCCCCTCACACACACTCCTCCCCCCTCACACACACTCCTTCCCCCCTCACACACACTCCTTCCCCCCCTCACACACACTCCTCCCCCCTCACACACACTCCTCCCCCCCCTCACACACACTCCTCCCCCCTCACACACACTCCTCCCCCCCCTCACACACACTCCTTCCCCCCTCACACACACTCCTCCCCCCCCTCACACACACTCCTTCCCCCCTCACACACATCCCCCTCACACACACTCCTTCTCCCCCTCACACACACTCCTCCCCCCCTCACACACACTCCTTCCCCCCCTCACACACACTCCTCCCCCCTCACACACACTCCTCCCCCCCTCACACACACTCCTCCCCCCTCACACACACTCCTCCCCCCTCACACACACTCCTCCCCCCCTCACACACACTCCTCCCCCCCCTCACACACACTCCTCCCCCCCCTCACACACACTCCTTCCCCCCTCACACACACACCCCTCACACACACTCCTTCCCCCCCTCACACACACTCCTCCCCCCTCACACACTCCTCCCCCCCTCACACACACTCCTCCCCCCCCTCACACACACTCCTTCCCCCCCTCACACACACTCCTCCCCCCCCCTCACACACACTCCTCCCCCCCTCACACACACTCCTCCCCCCTCACACACACTCCTTCCCCCCCTCACATACACTCCTTCCCCCCTCACACACACACCCCTCACACACACTCCTTCCCCCCCTCACACACACTCCTTCCCCCCTCACACACACTCCTTCCCCCCTCACACACACTCCTCCCCCCCCTCACACACACTCCTCCCCCCCTCACACACACTCCTTCCCCCCTCACACACACTCCTTCCCCTAACTCACACCCCCCCCACACTCACACACTCCTTCCCCCCCTCACACACACTCCTTCCCCCCTCACACACACTCCTTCCCCTCACTCTCACACACTCACTCTTCCCCCCCCGCCCACACACACTCCTTCCCCTCGCCCTCACACCCCCCCTCCCACACACACTCCTTCCCCTCGCCCTCACACCCCCCCTCACACACACACTCCTTCCGCTCACACACACACTCCTTCCCCTCGCCCTCACACCCCCCCCACACACACTTCTTTCCCTCGTCCTCAAACCCCCCCCTCACACACACACTCCTTCCCCTCCCCCCCCACACACACACACTCCTTCCCCTCGCCCTCACAACCCCCCCTCACACACACACTCCTTCCGCTCACAAACACACTCCTTCCCCTCACACACACACTCCTTCCCCCCTCACACACACACTCCTTCCCCCCTCACACACACTCCTTCCCCTCACACACGCACTCCTTCCCCTCGCCCTCATTTAAAACTGAACTGCCTCTCCACTGGTGAGGAGGGGGAGGGGGGGGGCAGCGCACCAGTCTGGGTGATGACAAAGCGCGTTTGCAAAGCCCAGTGATGTTATCTCCTGAGCCAGCGGCCTTTGTGCTACAAAAACCTCTGTTTTTCATGATCGGGAAAAAAATCACCACCATTTGAAAAAAGGGTTGAAGCTCCGACCAACATTACTCCGGTGACATCAACAGGCACTATATCAATGCCATAGTTTTATATCTTATGACACTTGATGTATTGCCAGGACTTTATTGGCACAAATGAGTTTACAGTGTATGGACAACAATATGGCGCACTACTGTATGGACCACTGGTTCAATGTCAGCACTTTCACCACAGCCCAAGGACACTGGACAGAGCGCTGACCCAGAAACCTGGCTGGCCAACAACCGGCCAATCACCATGAACCAAGCAGAATAACTGCCCAATCACAAGGAGCCAAGCAGAATGAACCCTTGGTGTCCGGCCAGTAAACATGTGGCCGGTGGAAACACATGGCACATTCTGACTGGGCTCCCTCTCCAGATTAAGCCCCTGAATGATGAGGTGAAAAATTCAATTCACACATTTATAATCATTAGCTTTCCTGAAAAACCCGCCCCCCCCAACCATCTGTTATGTGCCCACTAACCTGATTAGTCCCATATCCCATCATTCCTTCATCTCTGATTGGCCTAGTTTCTCTCCGTTGCCCCCTGACTATTGCTTGTGTGTGTGTGTGTGTGTGTGTTAGATCTTTTATTTATTCATGTGTGCTTCCTTTCATGCCTCATGATGGTGAGAGAGCTCTGCCAAAGCCCTTTCCAGCCTGGCACAGAACGGCCTGGCACGGAACGGCCTGGCACGGAACGGCCTGGCACGGAACGGCCTGGCACAGAACGGCCTGGCACGGAACGGCCTGGCACAGAACGGCCTGGCACGGAACGGCATGGCACAGAACGGCCTGGCACAGAACGGCATGGCACGGAACGGCATGGCATAGTACGGCACAGCATATGAGAGCCAGCCCAGTGGAACCATGTGACCAGGGGTTTGGCTCCTCCTGGTCTGGTTGAATGCTGCTTGTTCAAGCTGCTCTTCTCTGCCCAGGGGTTTGGCTCCGCCCTGGTCTGGTTCAAGCTGCTCTTCTCTACATAGGAATTCTCCTACTAGATCACAATTCTCGTGAGAGTGTGACACTTTTTCTTTTCTTAAAAAAAAGAAGAAGAATCTTATATGAATATCCTTTATCAAACCCAAATCTCCCTGTAGTCAGGCGCTGGTGTGGGGAAGCTCTCTGGACAGTAGGAGAGGCCAGATGGTTCCTATGCCAACCTCAGCAGTGATTGTACTGAATGTATATATTTGTGTATGTTTATATACAGTAATTATTCAACAATTGTTTACTAATCATGCATAATTGTTTAAAAATGTAATAGTTAAAGAGGTGCTCCAGTCAAAATCAGATTTTCTGGGGTTTTGCATGGTATTTGTACTTGGAGGCATTGTGTGAACACTCTGGAAGTGTTAAATCTGTTTGTTTTTTAGTTTAAGAGAACTAGATGATATAATTTAAAACTGCCATTTTCACATCCCTTGTAAGTCTGACATTAGACTCCCCCTCGCCTCAAACTGTCTCAAGAACCCACCCCCATGCCCGCCCTCTATGAAAAAGTGATATTGGAATTTTGCGCCATAACCTCTTCATCCATGGGCGTCGGAACCATTATAAGTGAGCAAGGACTCACTTTTTAGGTCCAATAATATTGGACCCCCCCGTTTTACCATTGTTTTCTGCACTTATCTACTCAAATTCAGTACATACATTTTATGTACTGAAATGTTGAGTGACTCAGTGTGTGAGGACACTTTTCTTTTTTTTTTTTACCAGCATGTACAGATGTGGGAACATAAGAATGTAACTTGACCCGCGGTATTCTAACAGGCGCTTTACGGCATTCCGCACCACCGCTCGCCTGCCCATAGGGGCGCAGTAATACCACTCATTGACCCATTGCTGTAGCTCATCTCGCACATTAAATGAGCCTACCGTTCTCAAACTCCTTGTTTCTGTCTGGTTGTAACTTAATAATTGCGAACAAAGCCTATCTATCTATATTTTCTATCTCTGTAACTGTCGCCGGGTCTTTATCTTTTAACTCATGTGTCACGACAAGTAGAAGTTTAATACATTAGGCTAACTGAGTGTTCTCATATGGAACATGGCATCAGGACGAGTAAGCTAGCTAACGGGGCTGGCTAGAGATGTGTTTGAAATGGTTCACTCACTCCCTATTCCCTATTTAGTTACCCATATAGTGAACTACATAGGGAATAATTGCTTCAGATATTCATGGAATGTATTCACCAGTTAGCTAGCAACTACGTGGACACAGGCTGATCTACTATACGGAATTGGACCGAGGAGTGTTCTCATATGGAACTAGGCTAACACAGTTGTTTCAAGACCAGCAGTAACGTTTGTGTTTTAATTTTTGTCCTTCGCTTGGCTATTCTTGTTGGGGTGAATTGACCAGCTGTTTCAAATCGCCGGACGAGATGCCCGCTTCTATGACTGGATCTACAGCAAACAAGCATAACAGTGCGTCATGAAGACCGACGACTTGCTACATTAGGCTACCTCCTGGAATACCCCACTTAAGGTCTTTCATATTGAAATTCTCTTGATGGTCTGGGGAGTTGCAAGACGTGTTAAGGGAGTGCATCAGTCATGATCCTTGACAGTAGGCTACCAGCCTGCGCTGCGCTCGGCACAAAGTTGGATGAATGGATGGACTTATTGGAATCCTGGAAAATGATTGATTGCGCTCTAAAATGATGTTGATTGCGCTCTAAAATCATGAAAGCATAAATGTAAAAATGCAGCAACAGAAGTAGTCTAGATCTAGAGATGGTGGTTTAAATGAATGGCAACACGTAGGAAAGCATCAATTGAGACTGGTGATAATGCTGATCATCTACAGTAGGGCCTACCTCTGGCTGAGTTCATGGTTACAACCATTCATCTCTTACATATGGGCCTATACAATACTTGCACAATACTTTGGACGTTAAATCCATCCATCTATCAATCAAACTAGCGAATTCAATCCAACACCTGTGGAATAAATAAATTGAGGACCTGTATTTTCAGTGTTTGCTGGTATATTGCTGGTATAGTGAATGCCACAGACAGACAGGGAGGAAATCTATTTGTTTCATTGTTTCATTGTTTGTGCTCTGTATGCACAAGATAGTTAATGTCCGGATATAATTGGCAGTAGGGCGGGAAAAAACCCTATCAAAGGCCAAGATTAGAAGGGATTTGAAGATGTAATTGGTCATTTTAAATGGGCCTACTTTTGATGCCTATTTGAACGGACTGCATCGATCAATGCAATGACTCTTAACATGTTTTTCAGTTTTACCCTTTTCATCAATAAAACATCATTTTTACAACCATGTCTCATTGATTGGGAAGGCATTTAGAGCTGCCGGTCTATTAGCCTGCTTATTCGGACTCAGAGGATGACATAACTGTTTATTGAGAAACAATTGATAGGCAGGCTGGGCTGTATAAAGAAATACGACAATGCATGTAGTCTAGATATATTACATTATGGTTATACACTTTATGGTAGACTGCCCTCTCGCTCGATATAAGCAGGCTACAGTGTGGCTGTTTTGTTCATCGCAGAAGCCTATAGCCTAGGCTACACATAAAAAAATAAAAATTATATAGAAGGAATCAGAATATGTGGAAATTTAATTTTAGCCTATTTTAATAGAATTCAAATTGTGCTTAGAGGGAATTATTTTCAACGGACATTATGACCTGAGCATCTATAGATCATGCCAACACTAGCCTAACTGATGAAGTCGTGGCCTTCAACTTTGCATGATTTGCATTTGCATTGTTTTTAATGTTACTAAAAGCAACATATGATTTGTATGTGTCTGTAGGCCTATGACGCCTTTCTCATATTTTTTAGAATAAAGCCTAGGCCGCACTTTAACAAGAATATAGCCTACACTTCACAAAAGGAGAAGAATCGATGAAACGGCTACAAGAACAGCATTTTGGCCAAGGATCCAAATAAAACAGTAGTCTACTGTACAGATGCAGCATAGAACGTAGATACATAATACTTATCTAATTAATAATTATCTAAGTTAATAGGCCTTTGAGAACGCAATGCTTTTTACGGTAGGCTAGGCCTATGCGCCTTGTGATTGAACTGTAGCCTAGGCTACAACTTAAGGCTAATTAGGCCCTATTGAATTCCTTTTATAGCCTAGTAGGCTACTCATTATTATCGAATTATCTACTTGATATATAAATAAAACAATAAGCCGTTTTAATGGCTATGGGCTACTAGTTATAGCTATACACGAGTAACTTGTGATGAGTTGATGCGCTCTGCTCTTACGCACGGTTGAGGCGGCAGCTCAAATACACTTTGCGCATATCCTCTGCACCTTGGCAGTGCAACTGCCACAGACAGCTATGGTGCACTTCATGCATTGGTAGACAGTTCTGTTCTTGCTGCAGCTTGTCTTCACCATGCAGGTATTTTTGGGGGGGTATTCTTCTGTGGACACTGCAAGGGGCGCCGCCGGTGGCTGTTTGGACACCAGAGCGCGCAGCTCTTCAGCCAACTGGAGGATGTCGCGTCTGGGGAGGCTCTGCGTCTCTCCACCAGTCCCCAGCGAGTCCAAGCTCCCCCAATGAATAATACTTATTTATAATAGCCTACATAGCGCAAAACTGTGCATATAATAGGCTGTAGCCAGCGCGAAACTGTGCATTCCCTATAGCCGTTCATTGAACGGCTGGCGGCCGGTATAAATAAATAAAAACATACACGATATTTTGTTATTTGAATGATCTTGAATATATATATATATTCAAGATCATTCAAATAACAAAATATTTTGTATGTTTTTTTAATTTATAATTTAACAATAGGGGGTGCAACAGAACACAATTTTAGGGAAAGTCATTGACAGGCGGACAATGTTTTATTAAAATATAGTTATGTGCAAATGAAAACCCACAATCGTCCAATGGACCTTACCCCGATTTTGGAAATCAGATAAAGGCGTTCACAAGACCATTTCAATAATCGCATTATTACAATTATCAGTTGATCGGCGTATAGTGTGCATGTGAACGCACTCACTGTCAAACCTGCCGCTATGCACAAGATAGTTAATGTCCGGATATGATTGGCAATGAGTGATCTTTACTCATGGCGACTATTTTAATTTTGTATGGATCCACACTTCCGATCAAGCTTATTTTTTCTTTGTATCGTGCTGAAGCCATATAGCCTACTGCGCTCTGACTTGGCTACATTAGCTGGTGCCCCGTCTTCAAATTTACTTCCGGGGTTTACGAGTAGCCTACCAGTTGAATGCGTTCCAGAAACAAAACGCAAAACCCTCACGTTCACCACATCTTTACTAACAAATATATTTACAATACTGTTATTTTGCGCATTTGACTTAATAGACACCACGTCTTGACCCGACGTCAGTTACCGAGATAGATAGGCTACTGTAGGCCTAGATATATTATAGGTGTTCGTAATAATTAAATTACATCGAGATGGAGAAAACGTGTTTGAGAACAAGGTTAAAGATTATTTGTATAGCACCTTTCATACAGATAAATTCAGCTCAAAGTACTTTACAACAGAGCATTTAAATTAAAGAATGTGAAATTTAATGATGCTTCATTCGTAGACTATAGGAGAAAAACACTGAGCCCAGCCTGCTAAATCTACTCAAAGACGCCACCTGGCGGTGGTGCATCACTAAAACGAAATAACACCCGTCTGAAATCCCACGAGATTTCCAACGGGATTTCCCTGCCAAATACCGCGAAGGTGAAATGCTGCAGCATGTGACATTTCTAACTTCCCACATCTGTACCATTTTTTGTCACTATTTCACTTGCAAGAAATGTGAACTTATTGTGTGAAATGTGGAAACACTAATATGGAAATGTTATTATGTCATTAGGCAGCAGAGCAGACAACAAGTGACACATGGCAAGTTCAGGAACAGACAGGGAGAGACAGAGTCACAGGTAAATTATACTTTTGTTGGCAACATTATGAAAGCTTGCTCTTTCTCTTGTTGAAGAACAGAAACATGTAAGGGAAATGTTATTTAGTATGTAAAATTTGTGCAGGAAATATAAATAAATAGCTCTCTATATATACAACATTATTTGATATTTCTCCTCTTGTTATAGCCAGATAAAAGTATCGAACCACCTGTAAAAATGTTCTAGAATACAGGAATCTCATGGCATCTCTTCGCTTCAAAATGTTCTGGGGGAGGGCACCCAGACCCCCCCCCTTTGGTGTCCTACCCACTTTCATTTACCTTCTGATGACCATGTCTTCATCCATTGGTAAATTCAGAACCTTGTGACTGATTTCCACATCTCACCAATGATAGATTGTAGATAAGTTAGCAACTATAATTTAAAACGTTGACTGTTTCAGTAACCATTTTAGAAGCTAATCGTAATCTTATGACACAAGGATAGTGTTGAATTGAATTAGCTAGGTTAACCTTATTGACGTGGTTAGCTAGTTAGCTAGCTATTGGTAGCCGAGTTAGCGCTTGCTCTGTAACTTGACAAACGATTTGATAACTGCAATTCCAAAGCATGTTTATATGCAGTAGCTTGATAGAAACATATCATTCGGTGATAGTAGTATACTAGAAGTAATTTGTACATACGTTTTATAATTGTATAGCTGTGTTAGTTATCCTAGCATGCTAACGTTAGCTCTGAATGCATTTGCTTTTGGTAACGTTAGCCCTCCTGTGCAATGGCAGAAACACAGCGCACCATACTGTACTCTTCCCTGGCAGAAACACAGCACCATACTGTATCCTTCCCTGGCATTAAACCGAATTAATCAGGTGCAAACTGTGCTGTAAAGTGTCCGAAGCGATAGCCTACCAGAACTATGCTGTGTTGTATAGGCCAATAGGCAATGTTACGAAGTCAAAGTTGGTTAGAAGTCAGTTTGTCTCCCCAAGAATCGCTCGATTATCACTCGCTCAAACTACATTTGATATAATGTAGACTTACTGATAAATACCCCATTGTTATAACTTATGCTGTTTTGTATATGCAAAATAATGATGCTATAAGTCTGCAGGGCAGGTTGCAGCCAATGTCACCTAATGATATTATAAATATGTTACAACACCCCCATTTTATGAGAAAGTAGCCTGTCTTCATTTTATGTCATGTTGTATGCGCAACAATTACCTCAGAAAATAAAGATGTAGGCCTACAGTACCCGTGCAGTTTTTTGTCATGTATTTATTCTAGAAAACATAGCCTATTCTCACAATGAGATCTTCACTTGATCAAACACACCTGTGTACTGAATCGTTTGTCCTAAGGCCTTGTTGTGTTGTGCTGCGCATATAGTCTATTGTGATAAAATGATGACTACATTTCGGGGTGGATGGAGGTGAAGATATTAAGTCAAGTTATTATTTCTGCAAAACATTCTGAAAGTTGTGTAGGCCTAATCATCACTGCAGTGGCATCTGCTCCACATAATGTTGATCATCCTAGCACCTCAATCCTACTCAACTGCAGGAAGCATTGCGCATTTTGGGATTAAACAGCTCCAGTAGCGATATGTAAGGGATAATCAACGAGTAGGTGTGCGTTAAACGGTTTTAAGGCACGACGTGGAGGCGAAGAACCAGTGCCTCCGCGAAGTGCCTAAAAACCGTTTAACGCACACCTATGAGTTCATTATCCCGCTTATACCATGGCCCCACATGCCAAAGACAAATAAATATGTGCCATTTCTCGCATTTTCTACATTAAAATATAAAGAAATCTTGTGTTGCTCATTGCTGAGTTTCATTATAGTCCCTAACTGCTAAATCACGTTGCTATGGAATTACAAATTGAATATCATATTTCTTGGAGGAACAGCGATGACATCGCATGACACATCAACAAATATTTTAAGCGTCCCCTGCCAGTCTAGGGGTTGCAGTTAAAATAATAAGATATATTGATATAGGCTACAATTGCTTTACACGCCATAAGAATAGGCATAGCCCAATGATCTAGCCTACTCGTGTTCATGTGGAGGATAATGCTAAAATGTAGGCAGTATTTTTCTAGCTTTCCTTCCTGCCTTTGGCAGTAGCGACTGTGTTGCGCCTATATTTCATATTTCTATATTATTGCTCCTCTTGTGTAAAATACGGTGGACGGAACTTGGTTATGTGTATTGTTTGCCTTGTCCATGGCCGTGACTGAATACCCATACTAAGGTATGCGATTGGTCAAGCAAATACCTCCCCTTTTACCGTGAACGTGCTCATAGCTTCATTGGACCAGCTGGGTAGACTTGATAGCCACCGTCGTAGTACCGTTTATCCGTGATTGCAGTTGTCCGGTTTATTCAAGCGAGCTAGCGAAAAGTTATCCTGAATATGTTGAACAAACTTTGTAGTACGGGGCCCAGATGGGTCACGTTTGTGTTCTGGTGGTGGTTTACCATGATCACTTGGTTTTGACCGCGAGCGCCACTGTGGCCACTATTTATAACCTCCATTTCAATATGGTCCCGCCCCCAGAGAATGACTGACAGGCTGTTAGAACATGATAATGAAAATACAATTGCATTTCGATTTGAATTTTGACACCAACAAAGCGTGGCATTACTTTGAAAATGAAATGTCAAATGGCTTTTGTTATTTTCAGCGAATGTGCATGAAAATGTAAATGCAAATCACACAAATGCATTATGATTTTCAATATTGAGTGATGCATGTAGAAGTTGAAAATGAAAATGCAATCCCAGTTTGCATTTTCAAATTGCATGACAAAATAGAATATTGAATTGTCAATTGAATAAAGAGGCCAAAAACCTTCCATGATAATGATAATGCAATCCCTTATTGGATTTAAAACTTCAATACATGCAGGTTCATGAAAATGTAAATGCAAATCACACGATTGCATTTGACTTTTAATATTGAGTTAAAGAATGCATGCAAAAGTTGAAAATGAAAATGCAATCCCATTTGCATTGCCACTTTGAATAAAGAGGCCAAAAACCTTTAATGAGAATGATAACGCAATCCCTTATTGGATTTAAAACTCCAATACATGCAGGTACATGAAAATGGACTTGCAAATCACACAATTGCATTTTAATTTTAATATTGAGTGAAATAATGCACACAGAAGTTGAAATTGAAAATGCAATCCCAATTTGCATTTTCATATTGCATGACAAAATAGAACAAGTCAAGCCGAGTCAAGCCCTATCCAATATCTGATTGGTTGCCAGAAAGGAGCGGCAGTGACGAGACCAGCGCCTTTTTGAAAAGTTGAGATATTTTAAACTTTGAGCGCTCTGAGTGCTCCACTCAAAAACAGCCAGAGCGCTCGGAAAAAGACGCTGGGTGCTGCGCTTTTTTTAAGACGGCGCTCAGAAAAAAGCGCTATGTGGACATGGCCCCTAAAAGATATAAATGGGAAAAAAATCAGCTGGGCCTGATGATTTGGATCCAAACTTGCTGCTGATATCATTGTTGAGCCTTTAACTTATATTTTCAATCTGACCTTAGAACAGAATACTATCCCTGAGACCTGGAAATCTGCCCTGGTCCTGCCGCTCTTAAAAGGTGGGGACCCTTCTAGTCTAACTAATTATCGTCCCATCTCTAATCTCCCTGTTCTTGCTAAAGTACTTGAAAAGTTTGTGTCTGAACAACTGAAGGAGTTTTTACACACTAATGATATCCTAAGCAAGTTCCAGTCTGGCTTTCGAAAAAAGCATAGTATAACTACTGCAACTATGAAAGTCACAAATGATATAATTGAATCTCTTGATGCCAAACAGAAAGGTGCTGCTTTGTTCATAGGCCTGTCCAAAGCATGTGATACTGTGTACCATGGGATCTTGTTACAGAGGCTGTCTAGCATTGGCATCTCTCAGCTGAAATTGGTCCTAAATGCTGAGAAAACCAAATTAATGTAATTTACACGTGCAACACTCAAGGATAATCACTCATTGCAAAAAGTTGGTCACTTTGCAAAACAAGCCTATAGAGAGAGTCATCATACAAGTACTTCATTCTTGATTAAACTTTATCTTTTAAGTCCCACATCCAACAGCTTTCTAAAAAGCTTAAACTGAAGCTTGGGTTTTTCTTTAGAAATAAGGCCTGTTTTTCTTTTCATGCCAGGAAAAGCCTCGTCTCAGCCACTTTTTTTTAATCACTACTAGACTACGGTGATATCCTGTATATGCATGCCTCGAAGTCTTGCCTACATTCTTTAGACACACTGTACCATGGAGCTTTGAGGTTTGTAACAAACTCTAAATACATCAGTTAGCAGGTTGGACATCACTTAAAGTTAGGAGACAAATCCATTTCTACTTATTCCTGTATAAAGTGATCTTGGGTCAGCTACCAACATATCTAGGCACGTTACTAGAATCACAGTCACTACAGCTTACGATCACAAAGCCACAACATTCCACACTTAAAGTCTGACCTCGGTAAAAGGGCTTTTCGATATGCCTCATCATGGAACACCTGAAACTAGATCACTTCATATCCATTGACCGTTTTAAAACTCAGATTTCGGAGCTGCTGTCAACGATATGTGCATGTTTTTAAGTAGGGCTGTCGCGGTTTGCGGTTAACCGCACAACCGCAGTCCTGTGAAGCAGACCGCGGCGCTATACAGACGACCGCATCTACCGCGGTCACTAAGGTATTTTCATTTTATTAGGCCTATGTTCCATGGGGCTTTCCAAGGGCTGTCAAATAAATATTCAGCCGTTGACTGAGATAGAAAATATGTCTAGCCTGTCTAGACCCTTTTGCTTAGGTAGGTAAAGTTTCATGTGTATCTGACACTTGGAAATATGAGCGCCTCTCCTAACTAGGCCGACACCGATTTATTTTGACGGCAAAGTGACTGGACCAGCAAAGGACTGTTGTCTGGCATGAGCGAGCGGAATGCGACAACGGGACTGAGAAGGGCTAGTTGAAATGTAGAGTAATATCTTTAGTAAACAGTAACCCATAACCTGGCTGCACGCTAAGCTAAAGCTAAGTTCAGGAAATGAAGCCCAATGATAGCTAGCTAACGTTAGCTAGTGCTGACTAACACGCTAGCTAGTGTTAGCTACCTAACATAAGGCCCGAGGAGTTGGAGATACTGTGCATGTTCTCTCAAAGTGCTTTAGCTAAGGTTAGCTACTACAAGCTAGCTAGTCCTTGTCACCAACACTTGCCTCACAACGTACGTAGTTAAACTATTCACACAGCAAGCAACGTCAGCTGACTGGGACTGTCTCGTGAGTAGAATAACCAGTGTTGTGAAAAACATTTAACAACTGGTCAGTTGATATGTTGCACAGCAATCGAGCAGGACAATATCATTAGGGCTAGGTTAGGTAGCTAGCAAAGTCATCTTGCCCAGCTGGTATGGTTATAGGCTCATTCCTATGGGATAGCTTAGTAGTTTGGGATTTAGCAATGGGTTGACTAATCACTAGATCAATATTTTCAGTTGGGGATAGGACTAGCACTAGCTAGTTTTTGAAAATGCAGTTTCCCAAGATGAGCGCTTATCATGGTACCTATGGTAACAAGTTTAAGTTTCAAGTCTGTATATGATTTTTTTAAGCAAGCATTATTACCAGTAGGCCTAATTCAAGCATTAGACTCATAGTCAACTCCACAAAACGAAAAGATGAGGACACCAAGTGACAGCCATCTGGTCAGGCTGACAAGTGGGGGGCGGGGCATGGTCTGTCATCGGTTGATTACATCAGTTGATTGACAGTTCTCATGAACACGCCCACACATTCTGGGTGAACTTTTATAGTGGCAAATTTAGTCTTGCAAAAATATGTTTTAAAATATTTTTACATGACAGAATAATACTAAAAGTATGCACATTTGTTTTGTTGTTGCCTAAAGACTACTGTCAAGTGGCACATTCAATCACCATATTACTCCTTTAACTAATTATCTAGACTTAGGTTATAATGGATAAAGAGTAAATAAAGTGTATCCATGCTCTCAACTGCAGTGATGACGTTGGCACGGCTGTAAGCCAGGTGAAAACATGGTGTAAACACAAAGATTTTAGACTTTGTGATGTTTTGGTTTTAGGACCTACAACTGACTGACATCATAAACTGGGTAACATCAATGATACTGAACAAAATGTTTCAACAGCTCGCCAGGGGTTAGACGAGGTTTCCTCCTCTCAAAGGGTTCAGAGCTTCATCTGTAGATGTCACGTGTCTAGCCTTTGGCATCGGTGCATCATATCAAAGATAGGAAAAATCGGACTTCTCCACAAGCGCCTTTGAACCTGTATGGGGTAGAGTAATCTCTCCTGCGGGGCGCAGCTGTGATCATTAAAAGAGGAAAAGACACCTCGTTGTGCAGTTTCTGTAACCCACCCTGCCTTTTCTTCCTGTCTGTTTGTGAGAAGGCGGGGGGGGGGGGGGGGCAGGTAAATACAGAGAGAGCCTGTGGAGAGAAACACAGTTCTTATCTTGGCCTTGTCTAAACTCTTAACAGGGTGGAGGGGGCATACATGGAGGGATAGAGGAAGGAGGGAGGGAGAGGGGGGGGGGGACTTTTCCAAGATCTAATAGGATAGATATCTAATAAAGACAGACAGAAATTGACAGTGACTGAGTAATACTGTAAGAGTAATGAAAACCTCCTCTGAGGACTGGACCTCTGTCTGTTCAGGTCAGATAGACTGGCTAAAGGGTTCCTGTCTGTTCAGGTCAGATAGACTGGCTAAAGGGTTCCTGTCTGTTCAGGTCAGATAGACTGGCTGAGGGTTCCTGTCTGTTCAGGTCAGATAGACTGGCTAAAGGGTTCCTGTCTGTTCAGGTCAGATAGACGGGCTAAAGGGTTCCTGTCTGTTCAGGTCAGATAGACGGGCTAAAGGGTTCCTGAAAGGGTTCCTGTCTGTTCAGGTCAGATAGACTGGCTAAAGGGTTCCTGTCTGTTCAGGTCAGATAGACTGGCTGAGGGTTCCTGTTGTGAGTCTCCATGTTGAAGTTACACATGATATCATCATTCATGGCCTGACAGTAGTTTTGTTCTGTTGAAGACGGCCCTTAGAAAATGAAGAATAATGGGTATATAATGCTCTCACCTGCGGTGGCTTTGCAGGCAAACACACATACTGTGCCTGTGCAGACATGCATACAGGCACAGACACACACACACACACACACACACACACACACACACACACACACACAAATAGACACAGAAACACAAATACACACACAAACACAAATACACACACAAACACAAATACATAAACAAACAATACACAAACACAAATACACACAGAGACCCCAGCCCACCGTGTGTGTGCACCCACTCAATCGAATGTCATGTCATCTCATTCTCTCCATGACTGGAGCATGACCTGTATGGTGATCACGCCATCGCGGTATAAATGGAAAGAGCAAGGTGAATGGAAAAATAAAAAGGTCAGTTAAGTACAAATGTGACCTTGGTTATTTGACCACAAAATCATTGTTGGGCTGGATGAAGCCCAGTGATTGGAATGAAGTCCCCACCAACCTACAATTTATAGATAACTGTACCTATTGGACTTGCTTGTTGTCAATCTTGCTTGTTTACAGAATATTGTTTGTATAACGTATGATAAAAAGCCACAGAAAACTCTGTTTCATTTTTCAATTAACTGTACTCAAAATCTTCATTGCTTCTCTCCAATTACAAGACCTTATTCTTTACCACTGGCTGGATGTTTAAATTATTTCATACCAAGTCTTCCCCGAGGGCAGGAGAACCGGTACCGGCTCCACAGCAGGCGAACGGGGGCCCGGCGAGGGAACCGGGCCCCACGCAATGCGTGGTCCGTGTGTACAGTAGGGTGGTCTCGTGTACAGTAGGGTGGTCTTGTGTACAGTAGGGAGGTCTCGTGTACAGTAGGGTGGTATTGTGTACAGTAGGGTAGTAGGGTGGTCTCGTGTACAGTAGGGTGGTCCGCGTGTACAGTAGGGTGGTCTTGTGTACAGTAGGGTGGTCTCGTGTACAGTAGGGTGGTCTTGTGTACAGTAGGGTAGTAGGGTGGTCTCGTGTACAGTAGGGTGGTCCGCGTGTACAGTAGGGTAGTAGGGTGGTCTTGTGTACAGTAGGGTGGTCCGCGTGTACAGTAGGGTAGTAGGGTGGTCTTGTGTACAGTAGGGTGGTCCGCGTGTACAGTAGGGTGGTCTCGTGTACAGTAGGGTGGTCCGCGTGTACAGTAGGGTGGTCTCGTGTACAGTAGGGTGGTCCGCGTGTACAGTAGGGTAGTAGGGTGGTCTTGTGTACAGTAGGGTGGTCCACGTGTACAGTAGGGTAGTAGGGTGGTCTTGTGTACAGTAGGGTGGTCCGCGTGTACAGTAGGGTGGTCTCGTGTACAGTAGGGTGGTCTCGTGTACAGTAGGGTAGTAGGGTGGTCTTGTGTACAGTAGGGTAGTAGGGTGGTCCGCATGTACAGTAGGGTAGTAGGGTGGTCCGCATGTACAGTAGGGTAGTAGGGTGGTCTTGTGTACAGTAGGGTGGTCTCGTGTACAGTAGGGTGGTCTCGTGTACAGTAGGGTAGTAGGGTGGTCTTGTGTACAGTAGGGTAGTAGGGTGGTCCGCATGTACAGTAGGGTAGTAGGGTGGTCCGCATGTACAGTAGGGTAGTAGGGTGGTCTTGTGTACAGTAGGGTGGTCTCGTGTACAGTAGGGTGGTCCGCGTGTACAGTAGGGTGGTCTCGTGTACAGTAGGGTGGTCTCGTGTACAGTAGGGTAGTAGGGTGGTCTTGTGTACAGTAGGGTAGTAGGGTGGTCCGCATGTACAGTAGGGTAGTAGGGTGGTCCACATGTACAGTAGGGTAGTAGGGTGGTCTTGTGTACAGTAGGGTGGTCTCGTGTACAGTAGGGTGGTCTTGTGTACAGTAGGGTGGTCTCGTGTACAGTAGGGTGATCTTGTGTACAGTAGGGTGGTCCGTGTGTACAGTAGGGTGGTCTTGTGTACAGTAGGGTAGTAGGGTGGTCTCGTGTACAGTAGGGTGGTCCGCGTGTACAGTAGGGTGGTCTTGTGTACAGTAGGGTGGTCTCGTGTACAGTAGGGTGGTCTTGTGTACAGTAGGGTAGTAGGGTGGTCTCGTGTACAGTAGGGTGGTCCGCGTGTACAGTAGGGTGGTCTTGTGTACAGTAGGGTGGTCTCGTGTACAGTAGGGTGGTCTTGTGTACAGTAGGGTAGTAGGGTGGTCTTGTGTACAGTAGGGTAGTAGGGTGGTCCGCGTGTACAGTAGGGTAGTAGGGTGGTCTTGTGTACAGTAGGGTGGTCCGCGTGTACAGTAGGGTAGTAGGGTGGTCTTGTGTACAGTAGGGTGGTCTCGTGTACAGTAGGGTGGTCTTGTGTACAGTAGGGTGGTCTCGTGTACAGTAGGGTGGTCTTGTGTACAGTAGGGTAGTAGGGTGGTCTCGTGTACAGTAGGGTGGTCCGCGTGTACAGTAGGGTAGTAGGGTGGTCTTGTGTACAGTAGGGTGGTCCGCGTGTACAGTAGGGTAGTAGGGTGGTCTTGTGTACAGTAGGGTGGTCCGCGTGTACAGTAGGGTGGTCTCGTGTACAGTAGGGTGGTCCGCGTGTACAGTAGGGTGGTCTCGTGTACAGTAGGGTAGTAGGGTGGTCCGCGTGTACAGTAGGGTAGTAGGGTGGTCTTGTGTACAGTAGGGTGGTCCGCGTGTACAGTAGGGTAGTAGGGTGGTCTTGTGTACAGTAGGGTGGTCCGCGTGTACAGTAGGGTGGTCTCGTGTACAGTAGGGTGGTCTCGTGTACAGTAGGGTAGTAGGGTGGTCTTGTGTACAGTAGGGTAGTAGGGTGGTCCGCATGTACAGTAGGGTAGTAGGGTGGTCCGCATGTACAGTAGAGTAGTAGGGTGGTCTTGTGTACAGTAGGGTGGTCTCGTGTACAGTAGGGTTGTCCGTGTGTACAGTAGGGTGGTCTTGTGTACAGTAGGGTGGTCTCGTGTACAGTAGGGTGGTCTTGTGTACAGTAGGGTGGTCTGTGTGTACAGTAGGGTGGTCTTGTGTACAGTAGGGTGGTATTGTGTACAGTAGGGTAGTAGGGTGTTCTCGTGTACAGTAGGGTGGTCCGCGTGTACAGTAGGGTGGTCTTGTGTACAGTAGGGTGGTCTCGTGTACAGTAGGGTGGTCTTGTGTACAGTAGGGTAGTAGGGTGGTCTCGTGTACAGTAGGGTGGTCCGCGTGTACAGTAGGGTGGTCTTGTGTACAGTAGGGTGGTATTGTGTACAGTAGGGTGGTCTCATGTACAGTAGGGTGGTATTGTGTACAGTAGGGTGGTCTCGTGTACAGTAGGGTGGTCCGCGTGTACAGTAGGGTAGTAGGGTGGTCTTGTGTACAGTAGGGTAGTAGGGTGGTCTCGTGTACAGTAGGGTAGTAGGGTGGTCTTGTGTACAAAAGGGTAGTAGGGTGGTCTTGTGTACAGTAGGGTGGTCCGCGTGTACAGTAGGGTGGTCTTGTGTACAGTAGGGTGGTCTCGTGTACAGTAGGGTGGTCTTGTGTACAGTAGGGTGGTCCGCGTGTACAGTAGGGTGGTCCGCGTGTACAGTAGGGTAGTAGGGTGGTCTCGTGTACAGTAGGGTGGTCTCGTGTACAGTAGGGTGGTCTTGTGTACAGTAGGGTGGTCCGCGTGTACAGTAGGGTGGTCTTGTGTACAGTAGGGTGGTCTCGTGTACAGTAGGGTGGTCCGTGTGTACAGTAGGGTGGTCTTGTGTACAGTAGGGTGGTCTCGTGTACAGTAGGGTGGTCCGCGTGTACAGTAGGGTGGTCTTGTGTACAGTAGGGTGGTCTTGTGTACAGTAGGGTGGTCCGCGTGTACAGTAGGGTGGTCTTGTGTACAGTAGGGTAGTAGGGTGGTCTCGTGTACAGTAGGGTAGTAGGGTGGTCTTGTGTACAGTAGGGTAGTAGGGTGGTCTTGTGTACAGTAGGGTAGTCTCGTGTACAGTAGGGTAGTAGGGTGGTCTTGTGTACAGTAGGGTAGTAGGGTGGTCTCGTGTACAGTAGGGTAGTAGGGTGGTCTTGTGTACAGTAGGGTAGTAGGGTGGTCTCGTGTACAGTAGGGTAGTAGGGTGGTCTTGTGTACAGTAGGGTAGTAGGGTGGTCTCGTGTACAGTAGGGTAGTAGGGTGGTCTTGTGTACAGTAGGGTGGTCCGAATGCAGGGAGCCGCCACCGAGCCTCCTCTTAGTTTGACCCTCTCAAACGCTGCAGCGCACCATGAAGCGCAGCTGTCCTGACATTATACACCCACGCTCAAACGCTCAGGCCCTTCCTTTTAATATCCACCACTTACATCTCGCTTGTGAGTTTTATGTCTTCAAGGTCTGAAGGAATTGGATATCTGCTCACACTGCAACTGTAAATAGCTTTCTTGACAACCTTTTCCCCCTGACTGTACATAACTCATTATGGACCGCCTCAGCTCTCGCTCGCTCTGCTATTTACCAATATTCTGAATCTTCTTCTTCTTCCTAGGACGTCTGACTTCCCATGCATGAAAAATCACCAAACTTTGCACACAGGTCCAGTCCTACGCCAGAAGTCCTCAACTAGCATTGTGGGCCAACAGTCCTGATGGTGGCGCTACAGCAACAGTCTAAAGTTTGAAACATTAAGAAATCATACGTACGTCGGTCGTACATGCTATCACCACCACCAACATGGCCCAAGTGAGTAGAAACGTCCATATCCTTTGAGCAGACAGGAATTATGAAGTTCATCACTGTTTTTCTCAATAACTGTAAAACCTATCAAACCCTACTCCTCCCACATGTTTTGGTCAATTGACACCTCAATTGCTACACTACATCTTCAGACTGTCCTCCACATTAAATTACATAACAGTCATTTAGCAGATGCTTTTATCCAAAGCTACTAACAATAATTGCATTTAACGTAGGAAAAGCCAATGTACTACTACTTGCCAGAACTTACAAGTGCATCTTCTTTCTAAAACAAGTAATTAAGAGCATAATCTAGTGCTGAAGGCAAAGTGCAAGAATAGCAATCTAAAATACAATAAGTGCTTAGTAGGGGGGGTTGTTGTAGTACTTCTTGAAGAGATGAGTTTTGAGCCAGCCACAAAAGCTGTTGCTGAAATATCCAAAATTGTGCTCATAGCACATCAAAATGTTTTACTGTAAACAATACTGTACCCAACTACTGCAAATACTCGATAAATAAATCTTCGATGTTCATGAAAAAAAGAAAATCTCATGATATGGTAGATGTGTGAAATTCTTCAGAATGTTGTCTTTAAAAGTAATTTATTGACAGTATTTTGTCCCGTCAAATGACTGCTGTTCATACAGGAAAAAATACAGGCAGTTCTGCTGACAGAATTTAGCTGAGCTATTGGCCATTATGCACAGTTTCTCATTAGGGGAGTATCCCAGTATAGTTGTACTTTGTTGTATTTTTAGTTTGTCACCCTCTAGTAGTTAAGAAATGCTTAGTACAGCCTCTCACTAGATCAGGCCAGCTTGTTCCTAATTTGTAGCAGGAACTGTTACTGTTCATCTGGTTTGCATCTCTTCATCTGACCAGTCTTGTCTGCTAATCAGTCCCACCTGTGTTCAACCCAGTCAATCAATCAGTGAATGTCTGGTCATTCCAGAGTCCCACAACTCATTCCCATCACTATGTGTAAATTAGGACATTTATCCTTTTTTTTTATAGTTAGGAGCGATCTGAAGCCATGCTCTCCTCATATTCACTGCAAAATCTCCAACGTTCATGAAAAAAAAGACATTTTACTGACATGGTAGCTGCAGTGACTCTTTTCAGAATTACACAGTATCTCAAATACAATTTGACAGTATTTTGAATTCTGTCCTAATCCCGTCCCCCTGAAACTGTTACTCTAATATAGAAATACACTACCCACAATCCTATAGTGCAACATTGTGCTGTTGGCAATCCCACCCAACCCCCGCCTAGGACTACATCCGGCCAAATTGATTGATTAGGTAGGCAATTAGGAAGACAAGCCAAAAAACCTTTTAAACCCCGGCCACTCATGAACATAATACATACAGTACATGCATGAAGGCTGCCAAAGGCCTCGTGTGATTTCAGTTTGTTTGAGAACATTCTTTTGTAGAACTTTTAGAACGTTTTTTTGTACAGGTTTTATTAGAAGATCAAGTGAAGGCCAAACTGCTAGCTTCTCACTTGACTCAACCTTCCCTTGGTGTCATGGTAGAAAAATGTGAAGAGAAAAAAGTGAAGATTAACTAGCATTCACTAATTGATTTGCATTTCGTTTTATATGACCTTTTATCTGTTGCACTTTGTCTTGATGCTTTTAATGTCTCATGTAAAGCACTTTGAATTGCCTTGTTGTTGAAATGTGCTTTACAAATAAACTTGCCTTGCCTATGGTTGTGAGTTCAAGCCCTGGATGATGCAGAATAAACATGCTAATGCCTACTCAGGCTTTGTACTTTGGATTTCAGACAGGATTTTAAAGATTTTTTAATTTTATTAAAACGTATTAAATAATGAGTGTCCGGGCAGAGACCCTCATGTAACGTCCTCTGTCCCTTCCTAGCCTCCTGGCCCGACCCAGAGATGCACAGCAGCTAGAGTTCACCTGGGGCTTCAGAGGGTATTTCTCTGACTGATACCAGCTGAGAGACGAGGGCAGGGAGGAACCGTCTGGGAACCCTGGGAGGAACCGTCTGGGAACCCTGGGAGGAACTGTCTGGGGACCCTGGGAGGAACCGTCTGGGGACCCTGGGAGGAACCGTCTGGGGACCCTGGGAGGAACCGTCTGGGGACCCTGGGAGGAACCGTCTGGGAACCCTGGGAGGAACCGTCTGGGGACCCTGGGAGGAACCGTCTGGGAACCCTGGGAGGAACCGTCTGGGGACCCTGGGAGGAACCGTCAGGGTCCTCCTGCCGTCAGAGACCTGAGGTGACTGCAGATAAGCCTGACCGCTCCCGGGTCCTCCTGCCGTCAGAGACCTGAGGTGACTGCAGATAAGCCTGACCGCTCCCGGGTCCTCCTGCCGTCAGAGACCTGAGGTGACTGCAGATAAGCCTGACCGCTCCCGGGTCCTCCTTCATGGAGCGTATTCCAACCACGCCCAGGGCGCTGACTAACTTTTCTCCTCCAGCTCAGAGAATCTCTGGTTTGTTACCGGGGGTGTTTTTGTGTCCCACACTCAGAGGCCAGTCTGTCCACACAAGACATAGTTTTATTTACAGTTCATTGAATATTGTTGAGTCATCAGTTTGTACTGTGAGTTAAAGTTAAAAATATCAGTGAGGTCCACATAGGACTCTGCTCTCCTCCAGTATGTGCTCATCCCTCTTCTACACCCTCCCATTCCAGCTAACAGCGGGCGTCATTAATCACATCTCCCCTGCACACCATCACGCACACAAGCTGGACGGCATTAATACTGCGCTGCTTTGTCACATTGCCATGGAAACAGAACACTGAACTCCCGTCTGCGTAAACCCACACGTGCGCGCGCACGTGCACGCCTGTCATGACGGCACGCGGGACTCAAGAGTGGGGCGGCTGTGGCTTAGTGGTAGAGCGGATCGTCCAATGATCGTAGGGTAGGGGGTTTGAATCCCGGCTCCTCCTGTCCACATGTCGAAGTGTTCTTGGGCAAAACACTGAACCAAATTGCTCCCAATGAGCAGGTTAGCACCTTGCATGGCAGCTGCCGCCATTGGTGTGTGACTGTGTGTGCATGGGTGAGTGAGAGGCCGTTGTAAAGCTCTTTGGATAAATGCGATATAAGTGCAATCAAAAGGGCATTTCCAGAAGTCACAACTCCCTTCACCACTCTGCCGCGCCGTGTGAAACGCACCAGCAGACGAGCCCTCGAAGGCAGAAGCAGACGGGGGGAGAGAGAGGGGGAGGAGAAGCAGACCACTGGGGGTCAATTCATATTTAAAGACTTTCTTTATTGTGTCTTTAATCATCTTCTCTTTGTGCAGAGTCAAGGGTCGGCTCCCGGCGCCCATTTATTTGCCCCCCACTGAGCTGAGTGGTCTCAGCATCAGGTTTAGCTCCTTCCCTCCTCCTCTCCTCCCCCCTCTTCTGCTCCCTCCTCCTCTCCTCCCCCTCCTCTCCTTCCCCCTCTTCTCCTCCCCCTCCTCTCCTTCCCCCTCTTCTCCTCCCTTCTCCTCTCCTCCCCCCTCCTCTCCTCCCTCCTCCTCTCCTCCCCCTCCTCTCCTTCCCCCTCTTCTTCTCCCCCCTCTTCTGCTCCCTCCTCCTCTCCTCCCCCCTCCTTCCCCCTCTTCTGCTCCCTCCTCCTCTCCTCCCCCCTCCTTCCCTCTCCTCTCCTCCCTCCTCCTCTCCTCCCCCCTCCTCTCCTTCTCCCTCTTCTCCTCCCTCCTCCTCTCCTTCCCCCTCTTCTGCTCACTCCTCCTCTCCTTCCCCCTCTTCTCCTCCCTCCTCCTCTCCTCCCCCCTCTTCTCCTCCCTCCTCCTCTTCTCCCCCCTCCTCTCCTTCCCCCTCTTCTCCTCCCTCCTCCTCTACTTCCCTCCTCCTTTCCTCCCTTCTCTCCTCCCCACTCCTCTCCTTCCCCCTCCTCTCCTCCCCTCCTCCTCTCCTCCCCCCTCCTCTCCACCCCCCCCCCCCTCTCCCCCCCTCGTCCTCCCCACTGCCGCCTCAGGGAGACAGACGGTGGTAAACTGCGCCATGAGGACATACGGCGGTAATGTGAAAATCACAAGATCCACCAAAGTCCAAGATCCGATAAGAGGTGAAATGGACATGGTACGCTTCTGACTCCGTCATTTCATTGATTAAATATGAATTATCATTCAGAACCGAGAGTTCTCTCATGTGTTCTGAGCCATTAGTTAGTATAGCGCCGATCCCTCAGGGCTGAACAGGGCCTGAGATGATGGACAAACACCTCTCTCTCTCTGAGGGATTATCTGGACCATCTTGGGTAAAGACCTTGCTCTGCTGGGGTGAAGACTAATGGTGGGGATTCTTTCCCTCCTCCTCCTCGTCTGGTCCCAGGCCAGCCATACAGCGGGCAGGGCCTCAGCCTGGGGAGAGGTTTCTGACAGGAACAGGAGAAAGTCTATCCATCCCTTAATACGCTCAACAAAAAGTATGTCCCTCACAAATACATGGGTACATGTGGGCAACGACACACACACACACACACACACACACACACACACACACACACACACACACACAGTCTGTACACAAGTTAACCCTCCATCAGGAGGCTGTGGTTGGAGTCGCTCATGTTGAACGGAGAGATAACGCTAATGAACTATCCTGGCCTGCATAAATCACTGGGGTATCGTTCCTGTTGGGGCTTAATAAGTTACTGAGACTAATTAATTCATGGTGAATTCCTCAAATGAAGTGTGAGAGTTTCCATGATGATTAAGGAGGCGGTGTGTTTACCAAGCGCTTCACCGCCATGCCTCAGATACCGGTTCACATTGGCCCCACCCCCTCTAGTTTTCTCATTTCAGGGGAACGAAGAAGAAAAAGGCTAATTTTCCTCAGGCTTTCATGGATTTAAATAATCATTTTCTTGTCTGAGCAGCTCTATCCTTCCCCATTGTGTTGACGAAAGCAGAATATTCTGAGTGAGAACCTTGAGGCCAGCGAAGATGAAACCTCTAAGCTCTAATTCCACAAGAACTGGGTCAGTTTGTGAACTTAATTTGAACAGATCTCAATTAATACACGTTATGCTGGCTCTTTATCTATTTTTACTTGCCTCACCTTCTCAAAGCCCTGGTCTTAATTAAAGATTCAAGAAGATTTGAACATGATGTTCATTCATTCACAGACTGTGCCATAGGAGTCTGTACCACTTGATTCAGTGGGCTCTTTTATTCTTACTCTGGTCCATGCATGTTTTAGTTCTGGAGTCTTTCCAGCTTCCTTTAAACATGCTATAGTGCAGCCACTAATCAACAAGCCTAGTCTGGACCCAACTGTTCTCTCTAATTTTAGGCCCATCTCTAAACTGCCTTTTTTGTCCAAAGTACTGGAAAAGATTGTTTCCATTCAGTTGCACTTTTTTTAGCGATGAATGATGTGTATGAGAAGTTCCAGTCTGGTTTTAGAATTGCTCATAGCACTGAAACGGCTCTCTTAAGGATTTTTAATGATATTATTTTTACTGTCGACTCTGGGTGTGCTGCTATCCTGGTTACACTAGATCTGACCGCGGCCTTTGACACTGTGGACCACAAGACCCTTCTTACCCGCCTTGAACAGTGTGCTGGCATTAAAGGTGCTGCTCTCATGTTCCTACAGTCTTACCTGACTGATAGGAGCTTCTCTGTCCAGCTGGGTGAGTTCTCCTCTAGTGTGGCCCCCCTCACCTGCGGTGTCCCCCAAGGATCCATCTTAGGCCCTTTATTATTTTCTTTATATATGCTGCCCCTGGGTTCCATTCTACGGAAACACAATGTGTCTTACCACTGCTATGCTGACGATGTCCAACTGTACCTCCCCCTGAAATTGAACTGTAAGGATTCCTTTAAGCCTGTAACATCTGCGCTAAATGACATCAAGTCATGGATGGACTTAAACTTCCTTAGTCTGAATGATGGGAAGACCGAGGTTATTTTGTTTGGTCATAAAGACAGCCATGTTAGCAACCTAGGGCCCCTCGCTGCCAAGAATCGCTCTTTTATTAAAAGTCTTGGTGTCACTTTTGATACTGGTTTTAATTTTGAGCGACAAATTGGCTCTGTGGTTAAAGGCTCTTTTTTCCAGCTGAGGCTCTTATCCAAACTGAAACCGTACCTCTCTCTTAAGGAGACAGTCATCCATGCTTTTATTTCTTCAAGATTGGACTACTGTAATGCCTTGTATGTGGGCCTTGACCAGCGGTCGCTGAGGCTCCTGCAATTGGTCCAGAATGCTGCTGCACGCCTCCTGACTGGAACCAAGAAGTGGGACCACATCACACCGGTGCTGGCCTCCCTCCACTGGCTTCCTGTTCGCTTCAGGATTGATTTTAAAATCTTTATTTTTATGTTATGTTTATTTTTAAGGCTCTACATGGTTTTGCCCCCCACTATCTGGCTGAACTGATTCAAGTTCGGGCGACATCTAGAACCCTGAGGTCCTCCTCCGAGACTCTTTTAACAGTCCCTAGATCAAGACTTAAGACCAAGGGTGACCGAGCTTTTGCGGTGGCTGGCCCATAGCTCTGGAACAGCCTCCCTCCACACATTAGACACGCACAGAACCTAGGGCTCTTTAAGTCTCAGCTTAAAACGCACTTGTTTTCACTGGCTTTTGAGGCCTAATAGCCTACATCCCTTGTCCTGTTTTGTGTCCTGTCCTTTTATTGTTCTGTGATTATGTGCACTTTATTCTGTTTTTTGTTTTAGTTTATTTTATATATTGTACAGCACTTTGGTGCAACTTCGGTTGATTTTAAACGTGCTTTATAAATAAAGTTGACCTTGACCTTGACTTTGACCTCTAGGGGAGCAGATCAGGGCTCCATCGTGTTATCATGGGTGAAATGAGAAGTTTCTCTGGGAATAAGTCTTCTACCGAGATTGTATGATAATGAGGCAGCAATTACTTTTTTTGTCACTGGACAGACACACCAAAAACCAGACTTCAAAGTGACATCCAATGCTTGGGAGTACTGTTTTAATAGCTTTGCTTTAAGTTAAAAAATAAAGAAGGGTCCGCACTCAACTATGTTTCTGCTCTTTAATTCATAATGGTGGACAGACCTGACAGACGCACTTCGGCTCTGGCTTCTTCAGTGTTTAGCCTCTTTAAGTTCCCATATTACGTAAGAAAAAGTTTCCCGTTTTTTACCTTTAGACGTCACTTCAAAAGTCTGAGCAGACTCCATTTCTATTTCTAAGTCTCTCCCCTCATACCTGTGGTATAATTACCCACCCAAACATCTCTGGACTTGGTGACGAGAGACTATTTAAGGAGGATGAATGATGTGTGTGATTATATGCTACTTTGACTCTTAAACGTTCAACTGTATGTCCGAACATCACTGATGCATGGATAACATACTGTACACGGGCGCTTAGTGGAAAGAGGACTCACTTGAGGGTGAACTGCTCCACGGTGGAGTTGGGCGCCAGGTAGAGGAGGATGTTGAGCATCTCTCCGGGCTTGAGCGGTTTCTCCGGCAGCCTGAGGAACATGTTCTTGTCCAGCTGCTTGTCCACCACCAGCTGCTCCTGGCTGGACTGGTAGAGGCTGATGCTCCCGATGCGGAGGAGGGGGTGATGGGATGGCAGCTCGCCCCTGGACCCGCCCCCCCCCCGCCGCCCAGAGCTCTCCCCGCACACCCCCGCCCCGTCCGGCTCGTGGAGTGTGTAGTAGAGCTCCACCTGCAGGGTCTCGCTGGTCAGGGAGTCCAGCCCATCGCTGGAGCCTTTCCTCCGGCCGAGCGGAGCCACGTTGGTGTTGAACCAGGCCGCAGGCAGCGCCAGCTGGGCCAGACACTGGGCCAGGCTTCCCCTGAGCCGGCAGGATGTCTTGATCTCCCGGACGTCCCTGAAGGCGTGGAGCCGGACGCAGGGCAGCTTGTCTTGGACCTTGAAGTCATCCCAGTCGCGGCCGGCGATGTAGAAGAGTACCTGGACGGTGGGGTTGCTGGAGAACACCCTGGACTGGACGATGAAGGCCCGGACCTTCCAGTTGACTGTCAGCCGCCCGGGGATGTCTAGCGGACTGGCCGGCTGGAGGAGCTCCTTGGACAGGGTCTGGTCCAGAGCATAAGGCCCAAAGGTGATGTTGACGGCCGGCAGCTCCTTAGTCTGGAAAACCACAAAGCTCTCAGAGCGCTGTAGGGGGTGTCCGTTCCTTGGACCCCCACCACCGCCGCTGCTGCTGTGTCCTGACGTCTTGGCCTCGTGGATGAAGAAGGCCAGCTGGGTGTTGGAGAGCTTGAAGGTAGTGGGCAGGTAGATGTCGGGCGGCGTGAGAGTGGCCGTGACCGCCGAAGCACTGAGGAGGGCGTCGGAGCTGGTCGGGGAGAGCTTACCTGCAAATGCTATGAAGAGAGAGAAAGAGAGAGAGAGAGAGAGGGAGAAGAGTTTTAAAAAAATGTTTGGAATTTTTCCTCATACTGTTGGTACAGGTAGCAGATCTATTCAGAGAGAATGGGTGTGATTGTGGGTGCTGAAGGAGAGACAGCGAGAGAGTGAATGAGACGGTGTAAGAGAGAAAGAGAGATAATGAGACGGTGTAAGAGAGAAAGAGAGAGAATGAGACAGTGTAAGAGAGAAAGAGAGAGAATGAGACGGTGTAAGAGAGAAAGAGAGTGAATGAGACGGTGTAAGAGAGAAAGAGAGAGAATGAGACGGTGTAAGAGAGAAAGAGAGAGAATGAGACGGTGTAAGAGAGAAAGAGAGAGAATGAGACGGTGTAAGAGAGAAAGAGAGAATGAGACGGTGTAAGAGAAAGAGAGAATGAGACGGTGTAAGAGAGAAAGAGAGAATGAGACGGTGTAAGAGAAAGAGAGAATGAGACGGTGTAAGAGAGAAAGAGAGAGAATGAGACGGTGTAAGAGAAAGAGAGAGAATGAGACGGTGTAAGAGAGAAAGAGAGAATGAGACGGTGTAAGAGAGAAAGAGAGAATGAGACGGTGTAAGAGAGAAAGAGAGAATGAGACGGTGTAAGAGAGAAAGAGAGAGAATGAGACGGTGTAAGAGAAAGAGAGAGAATGAGACGGTGTAAGAGAGAAAGAGAGAATGAGACGGTGTAAGAGAGAAAGAGAGAATGAGACGGTGTAAGAGAGAACGAGAGAATAAGACGGTGTAAGAGAGAACGAGACAGATGGAGTGGGGTCACAAAGGTTACCCCAGCTCACTCAGCCAGGCTAGGGTGAAAGGTGAAAAGGACAATACACTCTAATCATCCGATAACAGGCCAATATATGTCAAGTGTCTTGCAGGCAGGCTGTCCAATGAAATGTGTAGTACACGTTAACAAACTACTTGTCTCCGATCTTTATCATGCATGCTTACAAGATAAACAGCCCGAGACCAAACGCTCGATCGATAACACACCGATTCTCTGACTGGAATTGACCAGAGAAACAAATGAACAGACGAATCATAAACTAGGTCTAAAAGATGTAGGGAGAAGATAACAACAAATTATAAACAGTGCATTATAATTCAGGGCATTTTGGAAGCAGAAACTAACAAAAATAGGACAAACTCAGGAAAGAGAGAACAAATTCAACATAAAGTTCCCTCCGAGGATTAAAATACAATTTGTTCAGCATAGGCCACAGTCATCAAGAGAGAAAACAGCAGTGATGACATACTTATCAATATTACCAGGAACTGAGCACAACAGTGCCTGAGCCTTCCCGCAGAGCCTAAATCCAACACTAACGCTCCCATATTCCACGAGTTCACATTGAAGAATATCCTTAAAAAAACAGTGATATATCCATTTCAACGAGA